>NW_023994482.1:307500-329332 GCF_015586225.1 Lucilia sericata
AATTTTTGCATATCAGAATTTGGGAGATTGATACCGACTATTAAATGAATAAGGTTTTATAGCCGATAATACTCGATAACATTATTCAGATATGTAATACATTAAAATTTATATCACATATATTCTGGGCTTTTATAAAATGTTAAGAAATATATCCGATAAAACATATATATATATATCTAGGACCTAGGGGAATTTATTTTCACCAAAATATTAGCATTATTGAAGACTTAAAAAAAAGAATATACATATTTTTGATAGAAATAGGCGGTCTAGCAAAAGTGGGGCGTGGTACCCTCCCATATAAAGTAATACCAGAACAGTTAGACTGTACAAATTTTACAAGAAAATCTGGCAAATTGGAGGATTATAAGGGCATGGCCCCTCCCTATTAGAGCTCATATTCTCAAATTTTGCACAAGCCACATTGTAAATAATTACCGGACTAGCAATAGAGGGCGTGGCACCTCCCATATGAACTAAATAAAAAAATTCGTATATATGGGAAACTATTGGAGCTAAAATCCTCAAATTTTGCATGGGCAACATTGAAATCCTTCTGAAAATGTTCACACACATACGTATGTCGCTACACAGGGGGAGATTTCGAAAAAAGGAAAAATTAATCTATAATTTTTTAGTTCGATTTTAAGATTTAAATAATAAACACCCAAGGTGCACATACAGATGCTCCAAATAGTTTTGAAAACACTTCTACTGAAAATATATGAAATATTTTTAAAATCGACTCGGGCGTTAGGTGAAATTGTGTTTTCAACAAACTGAAGTCGGATAGACGGATAGATGGATATTGCAAGTACGTCTTAGAATTTAATAAGAACCCAGAATAGTTATATATACATACATAGTTCGGTGGGTTTACGACAACTATTGTTTTAAATATTTCAAGAATTCACAAACTAATATTAGTTTAATATCAAATTACCTGCATTCTAATATAGAATATACATATCATACAATTTGATGTGGTTTATTCCATTATGGTCTTTTCATTCATCCTTCACCCTTAATGTTTTTCCATTATATTGCCACATCAAGTGTTCACATGGTAGTTAAGTGCATTTAATGGTTAGATGTTGTTGCTGCAGATTTTTTTCTTTCTTTTCAGTTAGACATTTTAAGACCCCTCATATATATTCCTTGACTTAATTAAATGATTAAGAGTATTAAAACTTTTCCTACTAATGACTTTAGTTGTGAAACTATTTATGAACTATAAATATGAGTTTTAATAATTATATGAAGCACGTGATTTTCTTTTCAAATATGTTGTTGGAAAATTTTTTAATAACGAAGGAGAAAATAAAGAAAATGTGTTTGATTTTAAAAATTTCAATCTATATTTCTCAATACTATAGAAATAAGTGGACACATATTAATGTTTAGTATATTTGCATCTGTATGGGGCTGGGCGAAAAAATCGACCGAAATTACAGACTTCATCCTTGGTTCGGTAGTAGATCAAAGGCAAAATTTCATTGAATAATCATAAAATTGCGATTATAAGGATCACATGAAGGATAGACATACATATATAGCTAAATCGACCGATTTGAATCGATTGCTATACCTTAAGTTGGGTGTTGGATCAACACGTTTCGGCATTGTTAAGATCAGCACAAAGGCATAGTACCTTAGGAGTGTAATCATCTAATTTGACCATTAAGTCTGCTACTAACATTATAGTGTCTAAAACCTGAACTTTAAAATACGAGGCTCATAACAGAAAATTTTTAAAATCAGTTCGCTTTTGTCTTACTGTTCAGCGTTAAAATTTCGATCCTACTGTGAAAACATGTCATTTTTGAGTCATATCACGATCCCTATTAAAATAGTTTTTATAGGAAATTTCTTATGTATGGGAATCGGTCGACATTTGATCTAGATAAACTATATACTAGACTAGAACTATAGAGCAGACTATAGACTAGATTATAGACTGGACTATAGACAAGACTATAGACTAGACTATATACTAGACTATAGACTAGACTATAGACTAGACTATATACTAGACTATAGACTAGACTATAGACTAGACTATAGACTAGACTGTAGGATAGACTGTAGGCTATCCTATAGACTAGACTATAGACTAGACTATAGACTAGACTATAGACTAGACTATAGACTAGACTATATACTAGACTATATACTAGACTATAGACTCGACTATAGACTAGACTATAGACTAGACTATAGACTAGACTATAGACTAGACTATAGACTAGACTATAGACTAGACTATATACTAGACTATATACTAGACTATAGACTCGACTATTGACTAGACTATAGACTAGACTATAGATTAGACTATAGACTAGACTATAGACTAGACTATAGACTAGACTATAGACTAGACTATAGACTAGACTATAGGCTAGACTATAGACTAGACTACAGACTAGACTATAGACTAGACTATAGACTAGACTATAGACTAGACTATAGACTAGACTATAGACTAGACTATAGACTAGACTATAGACTAGACTATAGACTAGACTATAGAGAGACTATAGACTAGACTATAGACTAGACTATAGACTAGACTATAGACTAGACTATAGACTAGACTATAGACTAGACTATAGACTAGACTATAGACTAGACTATAGACTAGACTATAGACTAGACTATAGACTAGACTATAGACTAGACTATAGACTAGACTATAGACTAGACTATAGACTAGACTATAGACTAGACTATAGACTAGACTATAGACTAGACTATAGACTAGACTATAGACTAGACTATAGACTAGACTATAGACTAGACTATAGACTAGACTATAGACTAGACTATAGACTAGACTATAGACTAGACTATAGACTAGACTATAGACTAGACTATAGACTAGACTATAGACTAGACTATAGACTAGACTATAGACTAGACTATAGACTAGACTATAGACTAGACTATAGACTAGACTATAGACTAGACTATAGACTAGACTATAGACTAGACTATAGACTAGACTATAGACTAGACTATAGACTAGACTATAGACTAGACTATAGACTAGACTATAGACTAGACTATAGACTAGACTATAGACTAGACTATAGACTAGACTATAGACTAGACTAGACTAGACTATAGACTAGACTATAGACTAGACTATAGACTAGACTATAGACTAGACTATAGACTAGACTATAGACTAGACTATAGACTAGACTATAGACTAGACTATAGACTAGACTATAGACTAGACTATAGACTAGACTATAGACTAGACTATAGACTAGACTATAGACTAGACTATAGACTATAGACTAGACTATAGCTAGACTAGACTATCGACTAGACCTATAGACTAGACTATAGACTAGACTATAGACTAGACTATAGACTAGACTATAGACTAGGACTATATGACTAGACTATAGACTAGACTATAGACTAGACTAGACTAGACTATGACTAGACTATAGACTAGACTATAGACTAGACTATAGACTAGACTATAGACTAGACTATAACTAGACTATAGACTAGACTATAGACTAGACTATAGACTAGACTATAACTGACTATAGACTAGACTATAGACTAGGCTATAGACTAATCTATATCGATTTATCGAATTCAATATTTAGCGATAAATGAATGACAATTGATTGTAAGATTGAAAAAATTATAGACTATCGGGTTAAAAAACAGCCTATTTAAGATTAAACTTCACCAAAAATATTACATTCAAGAAATTAAAACTATTATTGACCTAAAGGCTCTATCCAAAATTAACCTTAAATTGACGGCTCGTGTTATACTTATATATGTTTTGATTGTGCTTCTATTCAGATCTTTTATACATATATTCGTAAAATGGACCAGTTCCATTTTGCAGACTATTCTATACAAATAATAAGTGCTTTTTCTATACATCTTCACGGTGTTATACATAATTGTATTTTGGAGTGATAGTGTGTGTGTTCCATAGAAATAATACCATTTAACCAGATTATTTACTGTTGTAATAAATATTTAAATTTATATGTTTTTTACTCCATACTTCCGTTAAGTCCTCTATAATTTAATTTAAATAAGGTTTTTTCTTCTACCTGTTGTTGGTAAATTTGTGGATAATTTTGTTGTTGCTGTTGTGTTTCTATAGGAAATAACTCTTCCGTAGAACTATAATGTTGCTGATGTTCTGATGCTGGTTGCTGTTGTTGTTGTTGCTGCTGTTCCACAACATTAACAATAGTTTTAGAACGTTGACGTTGACGGTTTAAATTAATACGCTTTGTATGATGATGATGATTACGACGATGTTTATGATGAGGATGAGGTTGTCTATTGAGTAATTTTGTTATAATTATGGCAGTTGCATCATTACTATTAACACCTTGAGCAATATTTCCATTTGTTTTGTCTCCATTTAACGAATGATGGCTTGATGAAACGGATGAATGAATGTTGATTGTTGGTGTTGCTGATAATGCAGATGATGATGTTGATGATGATAATGGTGACGATAATGTCGATGCTGATGTTGTAACTAATGGAGTTGCATTGTCTTTATTACTATCGCTGGCATCTATATTTAATGATGCTGTTTGCAATGGTGCAATATTGTATTTGTCATTATTGGTATGATAGGAAGGTGTTGCAAATGTGGTTTTGTTTATGGTTTTTGTGAAAACAATTGAAGCTACAGCTGCTGTTGGTTTCTCGTGTTCAATACCATTATTAAAACTATTTTCATCACTATTTACAAAATTATACTAGAATATGTTGTGGAATAAAATAAGTAAGAATGTTATAACAATGTAGATGAAATATGAATGCTTTACAAAAAGAGTAAAAAGTTTGACTATTTTTAATTTCAACCCATCGCCCCTATCCCTGCGTGTTGACTTTTAAGCCCCCCGTAAACTTATCAATTAAGTGGAAGATTTGAAATGTCCTTAACATCCTGTTTAAAACAATAAATTCAATAGAAGATGAAAAATCAATTCCATTTCCCTCCCCTTCTCACACTCTTACCGTTTCTGATGAATAATATTTCTTGGGTGGTCGTATCTTTTGTATGGCATTGACATTTTCTGTTACGGGCTGTGGCGGCAACTGTGGTTGTGCACCTTCATGGACTTTTTGTGTATTTCCGGCCACAACGGTTCGTGTACGACTGGAAACCTTACCATTGGCATATGCTTGAGAACCACTAAAACCACCTTGAGATGTATCACCACCCAATACAGCTCCAGCGCCAACATCTGGTGTTGCTTGGGCTCCAGCATATAAAACACCAGCAGCACGTCCTGCAAGAGAAATAATAGTTTTGTTATTAGTTCTATATGTCTATGTCGTTTTCCAGTGGTTCATTTAACATTTATTTAAAAATATGTAGTTTTATAAATGGAATACGAGGGTAGTTTGAAAAGTTTTTTTTTGTGAAATTCTAGAAGTTAATGAACGGAATGAGAACTAAATTTTAACTGAATTAGAACTGAATTAGAACAGAATTAGAACTGAACTAGAACTGAACTAGAACTGAACTAGAACTGAACTAGAACTGAACTAGAACTGAACTAGAACTGAACTAGAGCTGAACTAGAACTGAACTAGAACTGAACTAGAACTGAACTAGAACTGAACTAGAACTGAACTAGAACTGAACTAGAACTGAACTAGAACTGAACTAGAACTGAACTAGAACTGAACTAGAACTGAACTAGAACTGAACTAGAACTGAACTAGAACTGAACTAGAACTGAACTAGAACTGAACTAGAACTGAACTAGAACTGAACTAGAACTGAACTAGAAACTAGAACTGAACTAGAACTGAACTAGAACTGAACTAAACTGAACTACTGAACTAGACTGAACTAGAACTGAACTAGAACTGAACTAGAACTGAACTAGAACTGAACTAGAACTGAACTAGAACTGAACTAGAACTGAACTAGAACTGAACTAGAACTGAACTAGAACTGAACTAGAACTGAACTAGAACTGAACTAGAACTGAACTAGAACTGAACTAGAACTGAACTAGAACTGAACTAGAACTGAACTAGAACTGAACTAGAACTGAACTAGAACTGAACTAGAACTGAACTAGAACTGAACTAGAACTGAACTAGAACTGAACTAGAACTGAACTAGAACTGAACTAGAACTGAACTAGAACTGAACTAGAACTGAACTAGAACTGAACTAGAACTGAACTAGAACTGAACTAGAACTGAACTAGAACTGAACTAGAACTGAACTAGAACTGAACTAGAACTGAACTAGAACTGAACTAGAACTGAACTAGAACTGAACTAGAACTGAACTAGAACTGAACTAGAACTGAACTAGAACTGAACTAGAACTGAACTAGAACTGAACTAGAACTAGAACTGAACTAGAACTGAACTAGAACTGAACTAGAACTGAACTAGAACTGAACTAGAACTGAACTAGAACTGAACTAGAACTGAACTAGAACTGAACTAGAACTGAACTAGAACTGAACTAGAACTGATCTAGAACTGAACTAGAACTGAACTAGAACTGAACTAGAACTGAACTGGAACTGAACTAGAACTGAACTAGAACTGAACTAGAACTGAACTAGAACTAGAACTGAACTAGAACTAAATTAGAAATAAACTAGACTTTTTTCTCAAAATTTAATCACTCTTTTAAAATCTTTCTCTTTATGACTTTTATGACTCTCCTCGTATTTTGTTTTTCTTTTATACATATTTGTAAGATGAAAATAAAGTATGATTAATGATAAGGTTTTGTTCAACAAATGTAAAAAAAAGTTAAAATGTTTTGGATTTTATATGTTTCTTTGCAAAAAAATGTTTTAAATTCTACAATTTAATAAACAAATATAAATAGAAATTTAAAACAAAAGTAAAGAGAAATGTTTAACTAAATGTAATAAAATATTTGTATC
This sequence comes from Lucilia sericata, assembly GCF_015586225.1. Classification (NCBI taxonomy): domain Eukaryota; kingdom Metazoa; phylum Arthropoda; class Insecta; order Diptera; family Calliphoridae; genus Lucilia; species Lucilia sericata. The sequence continues at coordinate 314,436 of NW_023994482.1, forward strand.
TTTAAGTAAATCTTTAAATAACTATATGTATGTATGAATATGTATACGTAAATATATATTATTTTCCCTTTCTAAAGCTTAAAGTTTTCAAACTCGTTTTTTGTTTTGTTTGTCTTCTTTAAAGTTGTTGTCATTGATGCTATTTGGAGTTTATGTTGTTGCTATTCCTGGTGCAGTTAAGGCCTCATCTGTGCAGATGGATGCCAAGGGGCACATTTGTCAAAGTGTCAGTAAAATTAATTATACAACATTGTGTTTACAATTTTCGTTAAGGCAACTAACTAACTGCTAAAGGAATAACAAAAAGTAAAAATGAAACAAAAATTAAGGAAAAAGAGTATGAAACGGAACTAAGGGAAAAAGAAGAAAATAAATATCCAGTGTTGTAATTAACCAAAGTGATAACAAGTACAGCTTTTAACTGTAAATTACAAAATAACAATAACAACAACACTGGCAACAATTAAAAGTTATTTTTACTTAACAGCCCTTTTCAGTCCATACCAGTTGACCAAGTGAAAATATTTTATTTTTATATAGTAAATAGAACAGACAATTGCTGCTTGTTAAATCTTTCAGAAAGTTAAAATACTCCTGCTTGCCTGCACTCGTTTTAATATTTTACTTTTTCTTTTAGTTTTTTTCCTTTAAAATATTAGAGAAAATAAGGAAACATAAATAAAGGAAATAAGTAGTGTTTGGCATGTCCGATTCAATGATATTTTTCACCAGATATGTTTGGAATGTATAGTATCTGTCGGGTCTTATTACATATTTATGGTTTACGTCCTATATAATATCATACTTTCTTTCCTTGAATTCTTAAACTTATTCATATCGAATATTCGAAAAAAGTCCTCTTCAGGGGCTTTGTTCTATTATGTACCGGTATTTGAGGGAGTAATATATACTTTTAGAACTAAATAGGCTAATTAGTTAGTTAGTTTTGGTGTCACGACTATGGACTCATTATTAATGCTAATAAAACTAAAGTTATGTACATAAAGCCACGACATATAGAAAATTCCGTTATAAAATTAAAATATCATAGTATAGATTGTCTACATACTAACACTCCAAACTTGAATACTAACGATTCCTGCTCAACAATTATTGAAAATGTAGAAATATACAAATATCTGGGGGTATATGTTGATAGTAGCTTCAAGTGGAAAGTACACATTAAAGAATTACAAAAAAAACTAAGAAAGTCATCGTATATGCTCTTTCACCTAAGCAACTGTGCAACCTACGAAGTTTTACGCCAAGCTTACTTCTCCTTAGCAGAATCATATATTCGGCATGGAATAACTGCATGGGGCAATGCTAAATACTCAAGCACCCTACAAATAACTCAAAACCAACTTCTAAAAATATTATAGAGAAAGTGCAAAAACAAATTAACTATATCCAATGTAAACAACAATGTACAACAAAATAGCAACATATCCGTTGAAACAAACAGCAACAACCACCAAACATTCAACACAGGCCAAACTATATACAAAATATTGAACCAAATATCCACCAGCATGCTGAACACAATGTAGGAAACATAAACATCAATAACATAAACATAAGTCGTAACAATATAAATCACCCAGTAAACCAAAACAACCATAATCCAACAAACATATATCCACGAAATCTCGCCAAAAACCTAAACGTCCTCAATGTAAAAAATATTTTCTTCTCAACCATCTGTAAAGAGTTTTACAACAACAGCAACTATTTACAAATAATTGACCATAATCACAATACCAGGAACAGAGCGCAAGGAAGATTCAAGGTCCACCGATTTTCAAATGAATACGGTAGAAGTACACTTCCAGTTATATTACCAACAACTATGAACCAAATCCCTACCAATATAATCAATGAAACTAATACTAAGAAAAGAAACAAACTTATTAAAAATCATTTCATAAATTCTTAATAACAAATCCATTAAATTTTACACTATTAACTTATGAAATATGATATGAATTATATAGAAAAAACGAAAATTTTTAAATGATCAATGTACTAACTGAACTCATTTCATTTCCCCTGCAGTCAAGCTTATAGCTTTGCGGGTATAGTTTAAGGAACTTTTGTTAAATTAAAATTAAGTTTTTGTAAAATCTGAATAACTGAAAATATATATAAATAAAAAATAAAAAAAAAAAATAATAAAAAAAGTTAGTTAGTTAGTTAGTTAGTTAGTTAGTTAGTAGTTAGTTAGTTAGTTAGTTAGTTAGTTAGTTAGTTAGTTAGTTAGTTAGTTAGTTAGTTAGTTAGTTAGTTAGTAGTTAGTTAGTTAGTTAGTTAGTTAGTTAGTTAGTTAGTTAGTAGTTAGTTAGTTAGTTAGTTAGTAGTTAGTTAGTTAGTTAGTTAGTTAGTTAGTTAGTTAGTTAGTTAGTAGTTAGTTAGTTAGTTAGTTAGTTAGTTAGTTAGTTAGTTAGTTAGTTAGTTAGTTAGTTAGTTAGTTAGTTAGTTAGTTAGTTAGTTAGTTAGTTAGTTAGTTAGTTAGTTAGTTAGTTAGTAGTTAGTTAGTTAGTTAGTTAGTTAGTTAGTTAGTTAGTTAGTTAGTTAGTTAGTTAGTTAGTTAGTTAGTTAGTTAGTTAGTTAGTTAGTTAGTTAGTTAGTTAGTTAGTTAGTTAGTTAGTTAGTTAGTTAGTTAGTTAGTTAGTTAGTTAGTTAGTTAGTTAGTTAGTTAGTTAGTTAGTTAGTTAGTTAGTTAGTAGTTAGTTAGTTAGTTAGTTAGTTAGTTAGTTAGTTAGTTAGTAGTTAGTTAGTTAGTTAGTTAGTTAGTTAGTTAGTTAGTTAGTTAGTTAGTTAGTTAGTTAGTTAGTTAGTTAGTTAGTTAGTTAGTTAGTTAGTTAGTTAGTTAGTTAGTTAGTTAGTTAGTTAGTTAGTTAGTTAGTTAGTTAGTTAGTTAGTTAGTTAGTTAGTTAGTTAGTTAGTTAGTTAGTAGTTAGTTAGTTAGTTAGTTAGTTAGTTAGTAGTTAGTTAGTTAGTTAGTTAGTTAGTTAGTTAGTTAGTAGTTAGTTAGTTAGTTAGTTAGTTAGTAATCACCCTCAATACCGGTGTAGGGTACAAAAAAAAAATATGTTCATTATTAACTCAGGGTAAAGAATAGAAAAGGGAAGTTGTATAAAATGTGCAAGGAAATTAAATTAATTACCGTTAAAATTTAATAGAATTAATTAAGAAAGGAAAAATCATAATACATATTTTAAGATTAAAGGAAAGTTTCTCTTAAGGATAATTGATGTTATAAGACACTAAAATTGTTATTATTATTTTTGTTGCACAGGATGCTTGGTGTAATTAATATTATTTGTATTAATATTTAAAAAAATTATTAAAACAATGAATAAGTTTTGGGTCTACACATTCCAAACCAGTTTAAATCTCTTTGGAATTTGGTTAACTGAACTAGTAATTTAACCAGCCAGACTGATTCTATACTAGACTATTTTGAAATGCTCAAGTAATGATTTTGAATGATACATTAACTTCTAGTAATACCACAGCTGAAAAATATCTCCTTTATTTACAACTAACTTTAGTTCAAGTTTTTCTTATTGTTATTACGAATTAATATACCGCTATAAATAAATAAATATAAACATATAAATCAAATAACTTACCATCAACATTGCCACCTAAACCAGCAGCAGCATTCTGTCCCCAAGGTGTGCCAGCCGATGCATGTAGACCACCTAATAAACCACCACTATTTTGACCACCTCCTAGCCCAGCCTCAGCATGATAACCTAGAAAGTTTACACCCACTTTGCCATCCTTAAAGGAGATGAGCTGAAAAAAAAATTAAATAAAAACCACAAAATTATATAAATTATTATAAAGTCAAGTAAATAAAAACATTTAAGGAAGACAAGACAAAAGACAACAATAAAAGAAATTCACTCAATGTGTTTTTCGTTAATGTTTTCTGGTGTTATTAACAAAACAAAAACTTTTTTTTCGTATGTTTGCATTCATATAATAAAAGCACCATAAAAATAATAATAAAACTTAAGAACTACTAGTTTCGGAAGCTTTTTGTAGACCTACATAATAGGTTTGTTAGAACAGTGGTTAATAAAAATAGAGAATAGTGAGCAATTAATATAAAATTGCAAAACATTTGAAGGTGAAGTTCACCATCTTGATTACAATATTGCCTGAGGCCTGTAGTTTTTATCTTAACTATATACAATGCAGCAGTGTTGCCAATATTTTTCCATCATTTCCCGTTAAACAATGTCACAAAAACCGCTAGAAACTGTGAAATTTAGGTTTTCTCAGAAGCCGCTAGAAAACGTCAAGTTTAATCAATAGAACGAAATCTTCTAATTTGCCAAATAAATACTAAATTTCAATATTAATAATTTTATGAAAAATTTCGATATTCAACGACTATAGACCTAGGCCGAACCGAAAATAATACAGACTGTAGAATATACTATAACTAGACTTAAACTAGGCTATAACTTGACTATAGACTAGAACTATAGACCTAGAACTATAGACTAGACTATAGACTATATTATAGACTAGACTATAGACTAGACGATAGACTAGACTATGACTAGACTATAAGCTAGACTATGACTAGACTATAGACTAACTATAGACTAGATATAGACTAGACTATAGACTAGAACTATAGACTATACTATAGACTAGACCATAGACTAGACTATAGACTAGACTATAGACTAGACTATAGACTAGACTATAGACTAGACGATGACTAGATATAGACAGACTATAACTAGACTATAGACTAGACTATAGACTAACTATAGACTAGAAATATAGACTAGACTATAGACTAGACTATAGACTATACTAGACTAGACTATAGACTAGCATAGACTAGACTATGACTAGACTAAGACTAGACTATAGCTAGACTTAGACTAGAACTATAGACTAGACTATAGACTGCTATAGACTAGACTATAGACTAACTATAGACTAGACTATAGACTAGACATAGACTAGACTATAGACTAGACTATAGACTAGACTATAGACTAGACTATAGACTAGACTATAGACTAGACTATAGACTAGACTATAGACTAGACTATAGACTAGACTATAGACTAGACTATAGACTAGACTATAGACTAGACTATAGACTAGACTATAGACTAGACTATAGAACTAGACTATAGACTAGACTATAGACTAGACTATAGACTAGACTATAGACTATAGACTAGACTAGAGACTAGGACTATAGACTAGACTATAGACTAGACTATAGACTAGACTATAGACTAGACTATAGACTAGACTATAGACTAGACTATAGACTAGACTATAGACTAGACTATAGACTAGACTATAGACTAGACTATAGACTAGACTATAGACTAGACTATAGACTAGACTATAGACTAGACTATAGACTAGACTATAGACTAGACTATAGACTAGACTATAGACTAGACTATAGACTAGACTATAGACTAGACTATAGACTAGGACTATAGACTAGACTATAGACTAGACTATAGACTAGACTATAGACTAGACTATAGACTAGACTATAGACTAGACTATAGACTAGACTATAGACTAGACTATAGACTAGACTATAGACTAGACTATAGACTAGACTAGACTATAGACTAGACTATAGACTAGACTATAGACTAGACTATAGACTAGACTATAGACTAGACTATAGACTAGACTATAGACTAGACTATAGACTAGACTATAGACTAGACTATAGACTAGACTATAGACTAGACTATAGACTAGACTATAGACTAGACTATAGACTAGACTATAGACTAGACTATAGACTAGACTATAGACTAGACTATAGACTAGACTATAGACTAGACTATAGACTAGACTATAGACTAGACTATAGACTAGACTATAGACTAGACTATAGATTAGACTATAGACTAGACTATAGACTAGACTATAGACTAGACTATAGACTAGACTATAGACTAGACTATAGACTAGACTATAGACTAGACTATAGACTAGACTATAGGCTAGACTATAGACTAGACTATAGGCTAGACTATAGACTAGACTATAGACTAGAATATAGACTAGACTATAGACTAGACTATAGACTAGAATATAGACTAGACTATAGACTAGACTATAGACTAGACTATAGACTAGACTATAGACTAGACTATAGACTAGACTATAGACTAGACTATAGACTAGACTATAGACTAGACTATAGACTAGACTATAGACCAGACTATAGACTATAGACTAGACTATAGACTAGACTATAGACTAGACTATAGACTAGACTATAGACTAGACTATAGACTAGACTATAGACTATACTATAGACTAGACTATAGACTAGACTATAGACTAGACTATAGACTAGACTATAGACTAGACTATAGACTAGACTATAGACTAGACTATAGACTAGACTATAGACTAGACTATAGACTAGACTATAGACTATACTATAGACTAGACTATAGACTAGACTATAGACTAGACTATAGACTAGACTATAGACTAGACTATAGACTAGACTATAGACTAGACTATAGACTAGACTATAGACTAGACTATAGACTAGACTATAGACTAGACTATAGACTAGACTATAGACTAGACTATAGACTAGACTATAGACTAGACTATAGACTAGACTATAGACTAGACTATAGACTAGACTATAGACTAGACTATAGACTAGACTATAGACTAGACTATAGACTAGACTATAGACTAGACTATAGACTAGACTATAGACTAGACTATAGACTAGACTATAGACTAGACTATAGACTAGACTATAGACTAGACTATAGACTAGACTATAGACTAGACTATAGACTAGACTATAGACTGGACTATAGACTATGGACTATAGACTAAACTATAGACTAGACTATAGACAAGACTATAGACAAGACTATAGACTAGACTATAGACTAGACTATAGACTAGACTATAGACTACACTACAGACTATAGACTAGACTATAGACTAGACTATAGACTACACTACAGACTATAGACTAGACTATAAGCCCATACAAGACCCATATCAATCACGACTAAATGGCTCAACTTAAAAGTGTATCAAAAACTGTGAGTTTCTGTCTACAGTGTGTCAGCTTTTTACATCCACTGTTTCTAAAAACCTGCCACAAAGCTAATTCGATTATACTAACATCAAATTTAGTGTTGACAAGACACAGCTACTGACCAAATAAAAAAACTTTAATTCCACCAGGTTTGTTGTGACTAATTCCAAACTTAACAAATCTCCATTTGAAAATAAAACGTACTTTATAAGTTCTTTTTGTGATAGTTTTGTTTTTACTCATTCTTTCAATACAGCCACAAAGGACAATAATAACAAAGACAGAAAAACAAGTCCTAGTAATAAGTGTTGTAGAAAAAACAAAAAAACAACAAATCGAATAAAGTTAAGAAAAGTTTCAGCGAGCTAACCACTTTTGTTGACTTAGTGGTCAAGGAAGTAACTTTTAGCCTTAACCACTGTGTAACAGAATGTCCACAACTACATACATACATTTTTATACCAATATACTATATAATCAACAATGTTTTGTGTTCTGCAAAAATAAATCTAAAGAAAAAACAGTAAGACAAACAAACTTTTTCACAAACAAAAAATTTTTTTTTTAATTTCCCGCAGTTTTAAAAGAGTTTATGTTTAAGGGAAAATTTTACATGAAGGTTGTTTTCATAATGCTGAAAGAGTTTTAGGGCCACTTTTCTGTCCCCCCCCCCCCCGGAAACAAACGGGAAGTTAATCAGTACTTCAGTGTTTTTCAGTAGGCTGCATTGAAATTACTTTTAACTTTTTTAAAACCTCCAAAATAAAGATAATTCATTTACCAAGTTGTGTTAGTCACCCCGAACTACTGGGTGACTCTTTTTCACATACATACAAAACACTAAACTTATATGTATCAGTTAGTATACAAATGTATCTGTATGAAAAAACAACCATTAGATTTTCCCGTATTGTTTTGTATTTTCTACTTTAACTTCTTCTTATTTTTGCTGTTTTTCACCAAACTTTTTCTCTTATTTTATGTCGAAAAAGGATAAATTGATTTAAAAAAGAAAACAAATAGAAAAAAAAATTAATTTTAAAAGTGATTTGTAACAATTGTTTGTTACTGGATTTTTAACGTCTTACAAAATGTAAGTTGGCTTTTGTTGGCAAAAGGGGGAAAATGTAAAAGTTGGTCTAACATTTCGGTTGATTTTCGACTGTGATGGCCAAGCTTTTCAATCAATTGAATCTGAAATGTAATAACAAAAATAATGTATAGATTGTCATATAAATACATTATTTGTAGAGTCCATCATGGATCTTGTTTTGGCTTAGATCAACAATCACAGAAATCCGAGGATCATTCAGATTTAAGCGAAATTATATAAAGAAATACTATTGCCTCTGAAATAGTGATTAATTCGAGATGACATAAAACTCTAGGCAGTTCCATCAACTCTCAGGGAATTCAAGGGGATTTGAGTGACCTAGTAGTTTTGACAAATGGATTAAACTAGTTCAAGAGATATCGTCAGTGTTGCCAATTTGACGATTTTCACGTCAAATCTGACGTTTTTGAAAAGATATTTGCGGGAATAAAATGTATTTTAGTCTAGTCTAAAGTCTCGTCTATAGCCTAGACTATAGTTCAGTCTAGACTATAGTCTAGTCTATAGTATAGCATATAGTCTAGTCTATAGTATAGCCTATAGTCTAGTCTATAGTTTAGTCTAAAGCTTAGCCTATAGTCTAGTTTACAGTTTAGTCTGTAGCCTAGTCTATAGTTTAGTTATAGTCTAGCATATACTTTAGTCTAGTCTATTGTCTAGGCTATAGTCTCGTCTACACAGAGGGAAAATGAAATATACACTCCTGGTACCAAATTGACACCAACCTGTTTATAATTTTTCAATACCATCCGTTGTCAAAGTATATACATAAGTACGTACGACAACACTATGTAATGTTGACAACATTGCAACAGTTCGTTGTCGAAATCTAAATTTTACACACATCCGTTTTCTTAATGTTAACAAACGTGGTAAGCTCACTATTGACAAACAATCCGTTGCCAATAGTGAGCTTACCACGTTTGTTAATATTTAGACAACGGATGTGTAAAAAATTTAGATTTAGACAAGGAAGTGTTGCAATGTTGACAACGTTGCGTTGTCAACAGGCGTGTATATTTCCTTTTCTCTCTGTGTATAGTCTCGTCTATAGTCTAGTCTATAGTCTAGTCTATAGTCTAGTCTATAGTCTAGTCTATAGTCTAGTCTATAGTCTAGTCTATAGTCTAGTCTATAGTCTAGTCTATAGTCTAGTCTATAGTCTAGTCTATAGTCTAGTCTATAGTCTAGTCTATAGTCTAGTCTATAGTCTAGTCTATAGTCTAGTCTATAGTCTAGTCTATAGTCTAGTCTATAGTCTAGTCTATAGTCTAGTCTATAGTCTAGTCTATAGTCTAGTCTATAGTCTAGTCTATAGTCTAGTCTATAGTCTAGTCTACAGTATGGTCTACAGTATAGTCTAGTCTATAGTCTAGTCTATAGTCTAGTCTATAGTCTAGTCTATAGTCTAGTCTATAGTCTAGTCTATAGTCTAGTCTATAGTCTAGTCTATAGTCTAGTCTATAGTCTAGTCTATAGTCTAGTCTATAGTCTAGTCTATAGTCTAGTCTATAGTCTAGTCTATAGTCTAGTCTATAGTCTAGTCTATAGTCTAGTCTATAGTCTAGTCTATAGTCTAGTCTATAGTCTAGTCTATAGTCTAGTCTATAGTCTAGTCTATAGTCTAGTCTATAGTCTAGTCTATAGTCTAGTCTATAGTCTAGTCTATAGTCTAGTCTATAGTCTAGTCTATAGTCTAGTCTATAGTCTAGTCTATAGTCTAGTCTATAGTCTAGTCTATATCTAGTCTATAGTCTAGTCTATAGTCTAGTCTATAGTCTAGTCTATAGTCTAGTCTATAGTCTAGTCTAATAGTCTATAGTCTAGTCTATAGTCTGTCTATAGTCTAGTCTAAGTTAGTCTTATCTAGTCTATAGTCTAGTCTATAGTCCTAGTCTATAGTCTAGTCTATAGTCTAGTCTATAGTCTAGTCTATAGTCTAGGTCTATAGTCTAGTCTATAGTCTAGTCTATAGTCTAGTCTATAGTCTAGTCTAGTCTATAGTCTAGTCTATAGACTAGACTATAGAGTGACTATAGACTAGACTATAGACTAGACTATAGACTAGACTATAGACGAGACTATAGACGAGACTATAGCCAGACAATAGCCTAGACTATAGACTAGACTAAGTATATGCTAGACTATAACTAAACTATAGACTAGGCTACAGACTAAACTGTAAACTAGACTATAGGCTAAGCTTTAGACTAAACTATAGACTAGACGATAGGCTATACTATAGACTAGACTATAGTCTAGACTGAACTATAGTCTAGGCTATAGACGAGACTTTAGACTAGACTAAAATGCATTTTATTCCCGCAAATATCTTTTCAAAAACGTCAGATTTGACGTGAAAATCTTCAAATTGGCAACACTGACTATATCCCTTGAACTAGTTTAATCCATTTGTCAAAACTACTAGGTCACCCAAATCCCCTTGAATCCCCTGAGAGTTGATGGAACTACCTAGAGTTTTATGTCATCTCGAATGAATCACTATTTCAGAGGCAATAGCTTATATATAGTGTAGTCTATAGTCTAGTCAATAGCCCAGTCTATAGTCTAGTCTATAGTCTAGTCTATAGTCTAGTCTGTAGTCTACTCTGTAGTCTCGTCTATAGTCTAGTCTATAGTATAATCTATATTCTAGTCTATATTCTAGTCTATACTCTAGTCTATAGTCTAGTCTACAGTCTAGTCTACAGTCTAGACTATAGTCTAGTCTATAGTCTGTTCTATAGTCTTGTCTATAGTCTGGTCTATAGTCTAGTCTGTAGTCTAGTCTATTGTCTAGTCTGTAGTCTAGTCTATAGTCTAGTCTATAGTCTAGTCTATAGTCTAGTCTATAGTCTTGTCTATAGCCTAGTCTATAGTCTAGTCTATAGTCTAGTCTATATATCGTAGAAAATATAACAGATTCGGAGTCACTTTATTATCATTATGAATATTTAAGACAGAATGGGTGATCTATGAATTAAATACAAAGTCGCGTATGTATATCTGGGAAACTATTGAAAGTAGAATCCTCAAATTTTGCACCACTTATATGAATTAAATATAAAAATTCATATGTCTTGGAAACCACTAGAGATAGAATCCACCGAAACATTGACATCCTTATGAACAATTTAGGTCAAACATTGCAAGAGGGGGTGGGGCACTCATACGAATTAAAAATTCGTGGGTTTTCCCGTATAAAGTAAATATGAAAAATTCTTAAGGGCTTGTGCCTCGATTTGGACACCCACCTACAACCCACCAACAAACATCGAGCACAACCAAACATTTTAAAGACTAGCACAAGAAATGTAAGCAAACACACACACACATTGAGTTGATATATAAAATTGAAATTTAATTTTTGGCAATTGTTTAATGGTCGTTTTATTGTGGTCAATTGTTGTTAAAATCACACAAAAGCTAAGAAAATAAACTAGAAAAAGAAGAGAAAAAAATTAAAAAAACAACAAGTCTTTATTCTATTGAAGAAGACAAACAAGCAGTAAAGTAATGGGCTAGTGGACGAAGAAAAATGTTAAAAAATAAATTTTTGTTCTGCAGTACATTTAGCAAATGTTTTTAGAGTGTAATTTGATTTAAAAAAAATTAAATGTTGAACAAAGTGATTTTTGTTGGTTAAATGAAAGTTTGAAAATTGAATTACTATTTTTCTGTTTGTTGGTATTTTTATGCTATTGTTGAAATAAAATATTTTGAAAAATAAATAAACAACCAGCAACTGTTGTTAGAATTCGGTATTACAAACTAGAAAGCAAAATTGATTTATTGTGACAGTTAGATTTATTTTTAATCAAACATAATGAAGGTTTTAATTGAAATAATAAATAGTTTTATTTGTAGCAAAAATTAAAAGAATTTTTTGTTGTCTTAATTAACATTTTTTAATAGCAAGAATTTACCATTTTTTGCAACAACATAACATCGTAAATGAGATTTTAAAAATTTTTAATTTTTCTAGGTTTCATATAATTCCCAATAGATTACTCATTATGTCAATTATAATGTCATTATTTGTTAAGACACATGCTAAAGTGTCATGCTGTTAATAATTCAAAGTATTAATTTTAGTCTAAACAGATAAGAAACGCACATACCCCAGACATACATATAAATATATACTGTGAGCATCAAAAGTATGTTAACATCTATAAATTATTATCGATTGCTTTACTCTTATGTTAAAAATATATGTACAATATTGTGGAGTCTGATTTTTTAAATCATTTAAGAAAACTCACACAATAATTCACTGGTGTTTATTTACTTTTAAGGCTCTTAGTATGTTATGCATTTGTAATCCGTTATTTATACGCACGTTCAAAAAAACTCTAACAATTTTTTTTTCAATTGTAGTAACGATAACAATTTATTTAAAATAAACATAAACAAAACAAAAACAAGTGTTACAAAGTTGATAAGATTTTCACGGTAATTATTTGAGATTCTACACTTAATAAGTGAGTAGTTTTAATTATGTAGAATGGTTTGTTATCTTCTATCTATCTTCTATTGACTGATAAACGGCTGTACCGATTTTCCTGAAATTTGTGCTGCTCCCACATACAAAATAAGTATTAAAAGTCGCATATCTCAGAAACTTAGTATCAACATGAATAATTTGAACTAGAATAGGGGGAATGGCACCTCCAATATATATTAAATACAAAAATTCGTTTATCTGGGAAACTATTAGAAAAACGATTCTGACTTTTTGCACGAAGGACTTAAACGTTTGGGGGAAAAATGGTCGACTTTCATCGGGGGGTTTTCAAAACATTAAACAGAAAAATTCCTATATCTGAGAAACTATTAAATCTAAAGTCCTTAAATTTTGCACGAATAACTATGACATTCATGCAAAGATTTCGGTAATAAATTGGCGGACTAGCCAATTATTTACTAACTAACTAACTAACTAACTAACTAACTAACTAACTAACTAACTAACTAACTAACTAACTAACTACTAACTAACTAACTAACTAACTAACTAACTAACTAACTACTAACTAACTAACTACTAACTACTAACTAACTAACTAACTACAACTAACTAACTAACTAACTAACTAACTAACTAACTAACTAACTAACTAACTAACTAACTACTAACTACAACTAACTAACTAACTAACTACTAACTAACTAACTAACTAACTAACTAACTAACTAACTAACTAACTAACTAACTAACTAACTAACTAACTAACTAACGAACTACTAACTACTAACTAACTAACTAACTACTAACTAACTAACTAACTACTAACTAACTAACTAACTAACAACTACTAACTAACTAACTAACTAACTAACTAACAACTAACTAACTAACTACTAACTAACTAACTACTACTAACTAACTAACTAACTAACTAACTAACGAACTAACTAACTAACTAACTAACTAACTACTAACTAACTAACTAACTAACTAACTAACTAACTAACTAACTACTAACTACTAACTAACTAACTAACTAACTAACTAACTAACTACTAACTAACTAACTAATAACTAACTAACTAACTAACTAACCAACTAACTAACTAACTAACTAACTACTAACTAACTAACTAACTAACTAACTAACTAACTAACTAACTAACTAACTAACTAACTAACTAACTAACTAACTAACTAACTAACTACTAACTAACTAACTAACTAACTAACTAACTAACTAACTAACTAACTAACTAACTACTAACTAACTAACTAACTAACTAACCTAACTAACTAACTAACTAACTAACTAACTAACTAACTAACTAACTAACTACTAACTAACTAACTAACTAACTAACTAACTAACTAACTAACTAACTAACTAACTAACTAACTAACTAACTAACTAACTAACTAACTAACTAACTAACTAATAACTAACTAACTAACTAACTAACTAACTAACTAACTAACTAACTAACTAACTAACTAACTAACTAACTAACTAACTAACTACTAACTAACTAACTAACTAACTAACTAACTAACCTAACTAACTAACTAACTAACTAACTAACTAACTAACTAACTAACTAACTAACTAACTAACTAACTAACTAACTAACTAACTAACTAACTAACTAACTAACTAACTAACTAACTAACTAACTAACTAACTAACTAACTAACTAACTAACTAACTAACTAACTAACTAACTAACTAACTAACTAACTAACTAACTAACTAACTAACTACTAACTAACTAACTAACTAACTAACTAACTAACTAACTAACTAACTAACTAACTAACTAACTAACTAACTAACTAACTAACTAACTAACTAACTAACTAACTAACTAACTAACTAACTAACTAACTAACTAACTACTAACTAACTAACTAACTAACTAACTACTAACTAACTAACTAACTAACTAACTAACTAACTAACTAACTAACTAACTAACTAACTAACTAACTAACTAACTAACTAACTAACTAACTAACTAACTAACTAACTAACTAACTAACTACTAACTAACTAACTAACTAACTACTAACTAACTAACTAACTAACTAACTAACTACTAACTAACTACTAACTAACTAACTAACTAACTAACTACTAACTAACTAACTAACTAACTAACTAACTAACTAACTAACTAACTAACTAACTACTAACTACTAACTACGAACTAACTAACTAA
>NW_023994483.1:0-5000 GCF_015586225.1 Lucilia sericata
TAGACTAGACTATAGACTAGACTATAGACTAGACTATAGACTAGACTATAGACTAGACTATATAGACTATAGACTAGACTATAGACTAGACTATAGACTAGACTATAGACTAGACTATAGACTAGACTATAGACTAGACTATAGACTAGACTATAGACTAGACTATAGACTAGACTATAGACTAGACTATAGACTAGACTATAGACTAGACTATAGACTAGACTATAGACTAGACTATAGACTAGACTATAGACTAGACTATAGACTAGACTATAGACTAGACTATAGACTAGACTATAGACTAGACTATAGACTAGACTATAGACTATAGATAGACTAGACTATAGACTAGACTATAGACTAGACTATAGACTAGACTATAGACTAGACTATAGACTAGACTATAGACTAGACTATAGACTAGACTATAGACTAGACTATAGACTAGACTATAGACTAGACTATAGACTAGACTATAGACTAGACTATAGACTAGACTATAGACTAGACTATAGACTAGACTATAGACTAGACTATAGACTAGACTATAGACTAGACTATAGACTAGACTATAGACTAGACTATAGACTAGACTATAGACTAGACTATAGACTAGACTATAGACTAGACTATAGACTAGACTATAGACTAGACTATAGACTAGACTATAGACTAGACTATAGACTAGACTATAGACTAGACTATAGACTAGACTATAGACTAGACTATAGACTAGACTATAGACTAGACTATCGACTAGACTATAGACTAGACTATAGACTAGACTATGACTAGACTATAGACTAGACTATAGACTAGACTATAGACTAGACTATAGACTAGACTATAGACTAGACTATAGACTAGACTATAGACTAGACTATAGACTAGACTATAGACTAGACTATAGACTAGACTATAGACTAGACTATAGACTAGACTATAGACTAGACTATAGACTAGACTATAGACTAGACTATAGACTAGACTATAGACTAGACTATAGACTAGACTATAGACTAGACTATAGACTAGACTATAGACTAGACTATAGACTAGACTATAGACTAGACTATAGACTAGACTATAGACTAGACTATAGACTAGACTATAGACTAGACTATAGACTAGACTATAGACTAGACTATAGACTAGACTATAGACTAGACTATAGACTAGACTATAGACTAGACTATAGACTAGACTATAGACTAGACTATAGACTAGACTATAGACTAGACTATAGACTAGACTATAGACTAGACTATAGACTAGACTATAGACTAGACTATAGACTAGACTATAGACTAGACTATAGACTAGACTATAGACTAGACTATAGACTAGACTATAGACTAGACTATAGACTAGACTATAGACTAGACTATAGACTAGACTATAGACTAGACTATAGACTAGACTATAGACTAGACTATAGACTAGACTATAGACTAGACTATAGACTAGACTATAGACTAGACTATAGACTAGACTATAGACTAGACTATAGACTAGACTATAGACTAGACTATAGACTAGACTATAGACTAGACTATAGACTAGACTATAGACTAGACTATAGACTAGACTATAGACTAGACTATAGACTAGACTATAGACTAGACTATAGACTAGACTATAGACTAGACTATAGACTAGACTATAGACTAGACTATAGACTAGACTATAGACTAGACTATAGACTAGACTATAGACTAGAGACTATAGACTAGACTATAGACTAGACTATAGACTAGACTATAGACTAGACTATAGACTAGACTATAGACTAGACTATAGACTAGACTATAGACTAGACTATAGACTAGACTATAGACTAGACTATAGACTAGACTATAGACTAGACTATAGACTAGACTATAGACTAGACTATAGACTAGACTATAGTCTATAGACTAGACTAGTCTATAGACTAGACTATAGACTAGACTATAGACTAGACTATAGACTAGACTATAGACTAGACTATAGACTAGACTATAGACTAGACTATAGACTAGACTATAGACTAGACTATAGACTAGACTATAGACTAGACTATAGACTAGACTATAGACTAGACTATAGTCTAGACTATAGACTAGACTATAGACTAGACTATAGACTAGACTATAGACTAGACTATAGACTAGACTATAGACTAGACTATAGACTAGACTATAGACTAGACTATAGACTAGACTATAGACTAGACTATAGACTAGACTATAGACTAGACTATAGACTAGACTATAGACTAGACTATAGACTAGACTATAGACTAGACTATAGTAGACTATAGACTAGACTATAGACTAGACTATAGACTAGACTATAGACTAGACTATAGACTAGACTATAGACTAGACTATAGACTAGACTATAGACTAGACTATAGACTAGACTATAGACTAGACTATAGACTAGACTATAGACTAGACTATAGACTAGACTATAGACTAGACTATAGACTAGACTATAGACTAGACTATAGACTAGACTATAGACTAGACGATAGACTAGACTATAGACTAGACTATAGACTAGACTATAGACTAGACTATAGACTAGACTATAGACTAGACTATAGACTAGACTATAGACTAGACTATAGACTAGACGATAGACTAGACTATAGACTAGACGATAGACTAGACTATAGACTAGACTATAGACTAGACGATAGACTAGACTATAGACTAGACTATAGACTAGACGATAGACTAGACTATAGACTAGACTATAGACTAGACTATAGACTAGACTATAGACTAGACGATAGACTAGACTATAGACTAGACTATAGACTAGACGATAGACTAGACTATAGACTAGACTATAGACTAGACTATAGACTAGACTATAACTAGACTAGGCTATATAATTTAAAATCATATACAATAATTTCCAAAAATTTCAATTTTATTTAACATTTTTTCTCGAGTGTTACAATAACCAACCATTCTCTGCAACATTTTGCCTTTTAGGCAACAAATAATTGCTATAAAATTGGAAACTTTTTTTAAATCTTCACTCTGCTCTTTAGCCAATCCAATTGCATTTCCACAATAATACCGTTTATGCCTTCGAAACTGTTCAGTTTAAACTTTATCGTTACAAAGTTTGTTTTGTTACCCCCGAAAAGCAATATTTGTCACCTTTAGTATTTTTTGTCAATCAGTGTTGAAATAACACAGTTCTCTGCTCATTGTCATTTTGACAAATTTCATTTGTGTTTTACTTTTTTTTTTTGCCAGAGTAGTGAGAGTTGGTTGTTTGTTGTGGTGTAAATGTGTCATCGAAGTTGTCAAACAAATTTTCTTCTCTGTTGCTTTAATAGTTTGCAAAATTTTTGGTTGTGGTTTTAAAAAAGGTACGAAATTTGCTTACAGCGGATATTGATAGATTACACAAGATGTTGTTTGAAAGAGAAAAAAAAACTTTAAAGGAAAAAAGTTTAAACTTAAAAAATGTAATTGAGTTTTGTAAAGATTTTTCGTAGGCAATTGATACCAAAAAGTAATGAAAAGAAAAAGGAAATTGTGTAAATTGGAGGTAGTATTTATGAAGTTAAGTTGGATAGTATAGTAAATTTGGGTTTATTAGATTATATGCATGGTGTATATTTCTTAAAATTGGATTATATGATGCAACACTTAAGTGCGACAGGATGTTACAGTAAGTATGTCTGTCTATTGAAGTAATGTGTCAAATTTCCTTCTTCAGTTATTGGTTCAGTTACATATACCAGTAATGTTGTAATTAAATGAATATTCAAATCAAAATCAACCATCTAAAACGAATGTTTAAAGGAGAGGTTTTGAACTTGCTAGTGTAAAGATCATAGGTTCCTTGAATGAGTAAATAATCATTTAAGCTAAAGCTTATTTCCCGCCAAAGGCCTCTTTAAATTTCCAAAATTATGTATTTTCCCTGATCCTGCTTTCATACTATCATATTGTTCAAAACTTTTTTATACCTTCTCATACAGAAAACCTTATCATACGATCTCGGTAGCAAATTCCCGACATCTCCAACACTAATCATCCATCTAGATTGGCATTCGCTGATACCCATTATAACACTGATTAATTAAATTTAGGCCCACTGAGTATATTTTAAACATCCGATTTTTAATTTTTAGTAAAAATAGAATTTTTTGTGAAAATTGGAACTTTTAGTGAAAAATGGAATTCTTATTAAAAAATGAAAAATGCAGTAAAAAATTGAATTTTTAGTGAAAATGGGATTTTTAGTGAAAAATGCAGTTTTTAGTAAAAATTGAATTTTTAGAGTGAAAAATGGAATTTTTAGTGAAAAATTGAATTTTTAGTGAAAAATTGAATTTTAGTGAAAATGTTATTTTTAGTGAAAAATGGTATTTTAGTGAAAAATGGTATTTTTAGTGAAAAATGGATTTTTAGTGAAAAATGGTATTTATAGTGAAAAATGGTATTTTAGTGAAAAATGGAATTTTATGTGAAAATGGTATTTTTAGTGAAAAATGGAATTTTTAGTGAAAAATGGAATTTTTAGTGAAAAATGAAATTTTAGTGAAAAATGGAATTTTAGTGAAAAATGGAATATTTTAGTGAAAATGAAATTTTTAGTGAAAAATGGAATTTTTAGTAAAAAATGGTTTTAGTGAAAATTAAATTTTTAGTGAAAAATGGAATTTTTAGTGAAAATGGAATTTTTAGTGAAAAATGGAATTTTAGTGAGAATTAGAATTTTAGTGGAAAAATGGAATTTTTAGTGAAAATTAAATTTTTAGTGAAAAATTAAATTTTTAGTGAAAAATGGAATTTAGTGAAAAATGAAATTTTTAGTGAAAATGGAATTTAGTTAGAAAAATGGAATTTTAGTGAAAAAAAAATTTTTAGTGAAAAATGGAATTTTTAGTGAAAAAATTTAGTTTTTTTGTGAAAAATGTAATGAAAAATTTAGTTTAGTAGTTAGTTTAGTTGTTATAGTAGTAGTTAGTTAGTAGTTAGTTAGTT
>NW_023994483.1:10000-22500 GCF_015586225.1 Lucilia sericata
CAACAAATATACACCTAATTTAATTTATTTAATCCTCCTCTCATTCACAACAAAATTGTGTTAAAATTGTTGAAAAATTTAACACACATTACCATTCAGTTGTAAATATACTCACATTAATTCCAAATTATAAAGTCGTCGTCATCATCATCACGAAGAATCGTTAAATTGTACAGTTTGGAGACGATTTTAATGAAATTTTTTCATAAATTTAAATTGAAATGGAAAGGAAGTGAAAGTCAATTAATGTTACATTAATCATTTACATATGTATACTTACTACATACATATTTACGTACCTAGATAGTGTTACATATACTCCTCATATAATAAATGTTATTTAGTTAATTTTCAGTTTATTTTCGACTTTGACAGAGCTTTAATATTTTAAAATAATTCACAAAAGATGCAACAAAAAAGTTTATAAATTTAGAACAACTTTAAATCTATTATATTTAATGTTGTTTTTCTTTAAATCCCTTTAAAAACTTTGCACTTAACTCTTTCATTAAAGAAACCTTAAAAGAAATTGTTGGTTATTGCCAGTCGTTGACGTTGTTAGGCCGGCAACATGTGTTCTGACGATTGTTATTGTGCATCATAACCTACATATTTTTGCAATAAAAACGAAAAAAAAAAAACAAACTAAACTGAATATTACACTTGTTAACACTTGTAATTCACGCTGAGGAATTATTTAACCCCAAGCTATTTAATATTTTATGAAAACTTAACACAAACACTTCAAGCCAATAGGAAACTTTAAACCGCTTTTTTAGACGCAACGTAACGAAGATTAAGGGAAAAAAGTGTCAACATTTTTTTCTTTTGCAGCAAACATATAAACACTTGAGGAAACTTAAGTGAAGAACTTAAATAAGTCTTCTGTCCAAAAAAAAGTGTGAGTGGTAGGAACCAAAACATACATATCATACATACCACTTGTTTTGTGTCTTAAGTCGTAAAATTTGTGGGTAATTTTTATTATTGGACCTCAGATTACAGATTATGTAGGAAAGTTTTGGTACCGGTATTGGTATTTAAGTGGAAACCTTATGTTATTCAATACTAGATCATTTCTATAGACTAGAGTATAGACTAGACTACAGACTAGACTATAGACTAGACTATAGACTAGACTATAGACTAGACTATAGACTAGACTATAGACTAGACTATAGACTAGACTAGACTAGACTATAGACTAGACTATAGACTAGACTATAGACTAGACTATAGACTAGACTATAGACTAGACTATAGACTAGACTATAGACTAGACTATAGACTAGACTAGACTATAGACTAGACTATAGACTAGACTAGACTATAGACTAGACTAGACTATAGACTAGACTAGACTATAGACTAGACTAGACTATAGACTAGACTATAGACTAGACTATAGACTATACTATAGACTAGACTATAGACTAGACTATAGACTAGACTATAGACTAGACTATAGACTAGACTATAGACTAGACTATAGACTAGACTATAGACTAGACTATAGACTAGACTATAGACTAGACTATAGACTAGACTATAGACTAGACTATAGACTAGACTTTAGACTAGACTATAGACTAGACTATAGACTAGACTATAGACTAGACTATAGACTAGACTATAGACTAGACTATAGACTAGACTATAGACTAGACTATAGACTAGACTATAGACTAGACTATAGACTAGACTATAGACTAGACTATAGACTAGACTATAGACTAGACTATAGACTAGACTAGACTATAGACTAGACTAGACTATAGACTAGACCAGACTAGACTATAGACTATAGACTATAGACTAGACTATAGACTATAGACTAGAATAGACTAGACTAGACTAGACTATAGACTAGACTATAGACTAGACTATAGACTAGACTATAGACTAGACTATAGACTAGACTATAGACTAGACTATAGACTAGACTATAGACTAGACTATAGACTAGACTATAGACTAGACTATAGACTAGACTATAGACTAGACTATAGACTAGACTATAGACTAGACTATAGACTAGACTATAGACTAGACTTTAGACTAGACTATAGACTAGACTATAGACTAGACTATAGACTAGACTATAGACTAGACTATAGACTAGACTATAGACTAGACTATAGACTAGACTATAGACTAGACTATAGACTAGACTATAGACTAGACTATAGACTAGACTATAGACTAGACTATAGACTAGACTATAGACTAGACTATAGACTAGACTATAGACTAGACTATAGACTAGACTATAGACTAGACTATAGACTAGACTATAGACTAGACTATAGACTAGACTATAGACTAGACTATAGACTAGACTATAGACTAGACTATAGACTAGACTATAGACTAGACTATAGACTAGATATAGACTAGACTATAGACTAGACTATAGACTAGACTATAGACTAGACTAGACTAGACTATAGACTAGACTATAGACTAGACTATAGACTAGACTATAGACTAGACTATAGACTAGACTATAGACTAGACTATAGACTAGACTATAGACTAGACTATAGACTAGACTATAGACTAGACTATAGACTAGACTATAGACTAGACTATAGACTAGACTATAGACTAGACTATAGACTAGACTATAGACTAGACTATAGACTAGACTATAGACTAGACTATAGACTAGACTATAGACTAGACTATAGACTAGACTATAGACTAGACTATAGACTAGACTATAGACTAGACTATAGACTAGACTATAGACTAGACTATAGACTAGACTATAGACTAGACTATAGACTAGACTATAGACTAGACTATAGACTAGACTATAGACTAGACTATAGACTAGACTATAGACTAGACTATAGACTAGACTATAGACTAGACTATAGACTAGACTATAGACTAGACTATAGACTAGACTATAGACTAGACTATAGACTAGACTATAGACTAGACTATAGACTAGACTATAGACTAGACTATAGACTAGACTATAGACTAGACTATAGACTAGACTATAGACTAGACTATAGACTAGACTATAGACTAGACTATAGACTAGATTATAGACTAGACTATAGACTAGACTATAGACTAGACCATAGACTAGACTATGGTATAGAAGAGATTATAGATTCGATGATAGACTAGACTATAAAATAATCAACATTAAAACTTTTCCGTGCACACTCTTTCTTAATAAACTTTTAGTATTTTTCCTTGCTTGCATATAATTTTGCTTCAAATTCAATATAAAAATATATTTTTATCCATTCTTACCTGTTCTCCTGTATAATTTAATCAGTAATTTTTCTTAACATGGATTTAATTTTTTTTCCTTTGTCTTTTTCTCTCTTTCCATGGCAGCGTCGACGTGAACGTGGTCGTATACCTGTTAAAGGTGTTAGACTTGTTGAAATAGCAACAGTGAATGGTGAGGGCGGTGATCCTTTTGCACCGGATGTGAGAAATAATTTTATTTTCTTTTATTAAACAGATTATTTATTTTTAATTTAATATTTTTATATGTTTTTATTTCGTTTTATTTCTTTAGGGTTTTCCTTTTCAAGTAGGTTATTGTGAATCCTCTGATGATCAATCTCAACGTATTCCTCAATATACCTTGTATTTGGTAGCGAGTAGTGATAAAGAACGTTACGATTGGATACGTGCCATAAGACAAGGTAAGTGGAAGGGAGAGTGAAAGACTAACAAGAGTTTCTTTTACTTTTTTATATAACAAAAGTCTAAAAATAATATGTGAACGAAGTTATTGAAATGTTAAGGAGTTTTTAATAAAAGGAAATGTGTTTTTTTGTTGATATTTGAGATCTTTATTTTAGATTTAGACATGTGTGCAGTTGTCAAAAGAAATTAGTTTTCGTTTTTCGTTTAACAATGGAAATTATAATTAAGGAATTAAATGAAAAATTATATTATGATGATAATAAAAGAACCGTTAGGTTTTTAATTGAAAAGAGATTTAAAGATCTTTAAAATT
This sequence comes from Lucilia sericata, assembly GCF_015586225.1. Classification (NCBI taxonomy): domain Eukaryota; kingdom Metazoa; phylum Arthropoda; class Insecta; order Diptera; family Calliphoridae; genus Lucilia; species Lucilia sericata. Next base: position 13,995 of record NW_023994483.1, read on the forward strand.
AAAAGAAACATAAATAAAAATAAAAAATTCTTTAGAAGAAGAAACACGGTGATCACTGAGTCTGGTCTGGTCTATGGTTTAGACATGGTCTCGTCTATAGTCGAGTATATAGTATTACTATAGACTCTATAGTTAGTCTATAGTTTGATTTATAGTGTAGTCTGTAGACGTGTCTATAGTCTATAATCTAGTCTTTAAACTAGTATGCTGGCTAGTCTATTGCCTAATCTTTAGACTAGTCTATGTCTAGTCTAGTCTAGTCTAGTCTAGTCTATGTCTAGTCTATGTCTAGTCTATGTCTAGTCTATGTCTAGTCTATGTCTAGTCTGTCTAGTCTATGTCTAGTCTATGTCTAGTCTATGTCTAGTCTATGTCTAGTCTGTCTAGTCTATGTCTAGTCTATGTCTAGTCTATGTCTAGTCTATGTCTAGTCTATGTCTAGTCTATGTCTAGTCTATGTCTAGTCTATGTCTAGTCTATGTCTAGTCTATGTCTAGTCTATGTCTAGTCTATGTCTAGTCTATGTCTAGTCTATGTCTAGTCTATGTCTAGTCTATGTCTAGTCTATGTCTAGTCTATGTCTAGTCTATGTCTAGTCTATGTCTAGTCTATGTCTAGTCTATGTCTAGTTTGTCTAGTCTATGTCTAGTCTATGTCTAGTCTATGTCTAGTCTATGTCTAGTCTATGTCTAGTCTATGTCTAGTCTATGTCTAGTCTATGTCTAGTCTATGTCTAGTCTATGTCTAGTCTATGTCTAGTCTATGTCTAGTCTATGTCTAGTCTATGTCTAGTCTATGTCTAGTCTATGTCTAGTCTATGTCTAGTCTATGTCTAGTCTATGTCTAGTCTATGTCTAGTATGTCTAGTCTATGTCTAGTCTATGTCTAGTCTATGTCTAGTCTATGTCTAGTCTATGTCTAGTCTATGTCTAGTCTATGTCTAGTCTATGTCTGTATAGTCTAGTCTATGTCTAGTCTAGTCTATGTCTAGTCTATGTCTAGTCTATGTCTTCTATGTCTAGTCTATGTCTAGTCTATGTCTAGTCTATGTCTAGTCTATGTCTAGTCTATGTCTAGTCTATGTCTAGTCTATGTCTAGTATGTCTAGTCTATGTCTAGTCTATGTCTAGTCTATGTCTAGTCTATGTCTAGTCTATGTCTAGTCTATGTCTAGTCTATGTCTAGTCTATGTCTAGTCTATGTCTAGTCTATGTCTAGTCTATGTCTAGTCTATGTCTAGTCTATGTCTAGTCTATGTCTAGTCTATGTCTAGTCTATGTCTAGTCTATGTCTAGTCTATGTCTAGTCTATGTCTAGTCTATGTCTAGTCTATGTCTAGTCTATGTCTAGTCTATGTCTAGTCTATGTCTAGTCTATGTCTAGTCTATGTCTAGTCTATGTCTAGTCTATGTCTAGTCTATGTCTAGTCTATGTCTAGTCTATGTCTAGTCTATGTCTAGTCTATGTCTAGTCTATGTCTAGTCTAGTCTAGTCTAGTCTAGTCTAGTCTATGTCTAGTCTATGTCTAGTCTATGTCTAGTCTATGTCTAGTCTATGTCTAGTCTATGTCTAGTCTATGTCTAGTCTATGTCTAGTCTATGTCTAGTCTATGTCTAGTCTATGTCTAGTCTATGTCTAGTCTATGTCTAGTCTATGTCTAGTCTATGTCTAGTCTATGTCTAGTCTATGTCTAGTCTATGTCTAGTCTATGTCTAGTCTATGTCTAGTCTATGTCTAGTCTATGTCTAGTCTAGTCTAGTCTAGTCTAGTCTAGTCTATGTCTAGTCTATCAGTCTAGTCTATATGTCTAGTCTATGTCTAGTCTATGTCAGTCTATGTCTAGTCTATGTCTAGTCTATGTCTAGTCTATGTCTAGTCTATGTAGTCTATGTCTAGTCTGTGTCTAGTCTATGTCTAGTCTTAATCTTGCCTATAGTCGAGTTTTTAAACTGTTTCTAAACTTATTTCACCAACTGTATTTATTTACGTACCCAATAAATACCGTTACATCAAACATTATTCAACATTATAACCTCAAAAACAATTTAGTTTTTGCGCTTTAAACAACAAACGAGTGAATATAATTTAATATTCTAATACACATTACCTTACATATTATTTTTTTGTTTGTATTTTACATAATTTACATATTTAAATTAATATTATTAAACCACCTACAAAAAAAAATAACAGCAGCGCACATACCCAGACAAAGACGCACAATAAAAGCACTTGAGGTATTTAAATAATACCCAGCTAACATTTTGTTTCGATAGTGAAATTTGGATTAAGTACAAACTTCTAATCAAAAAGTAAGACTTAACTGATCAATTATTGATTTCTCAACGATAGCGAACTTCGTCCAGTTTTTAAAGCTTTGATTGTGTTTAACAATCTTATGTTCGTTGGGTTATAGATTACACGTAATGCGAGAATAAAAAACAATTCAAATTCAATTTAGTACCGCAAAGAAATGAAAAATAATATGTAATAAAAAATTGCGCAGACTTAAACCACTAAACAACCTACAAGAATTATTCAGCTACAAGTTTGAGATGAAGATTCAGCTTGAAGATGATAATAACGACAGCACTGATGATTACAGTGGATGGAGGGTGTTATACTTAGTAAAACTATAAAGATGCTTATAAACAAATTGAAATCATAAAGCATAAAATTGAAGAATTTAGATTTACAGGCCTTAATCAAAATGTACCACAAATATTTAGCATTTATTGAAAACTTTATCTCTAACAAACTCTAATGAATACAATTTTAATTTAATAAAAAAATGAGTGCAACCACAGAAAAAAAAAGCTTAACAACCAACCAAAAATTATGTTAAAGTCATGATACTTTAATATTTTTTTTAAAAACTTATAGTTTTGTTCATAGTATTCATTGTGCATAGTGACCCTGGGCAATGTTAACCATAATCAGACAAGACAACCAAATTTTAAATCGAACATAACCTTAAAATTGCTATTGTCTGCTTTTTTGAAAAAAATGTACTGAAAAAATAAAATGTAGTACAAAATTTTTTAAAATGAACAATACATACTTAGTTTAACATTATTTTTTGGGTTATGATTAGTATTTTTTCCTCCTTTGTCTGTTTTGTTATTAGTGAAATTTTGTGTTATTTTTTTTCAAGATAATTGCAAATTTGAAAAAAATACTGTTTAAAAAATACTTTTTAAATTTTTTATGATTTTTTTCCTTCTTTCCCTTTCTACACTTGCTGATTGTCAGTGTTTTAAAGGAGTCAAATGTTTAAGGATCTAGTCTATAGTCTAGTCTATAGTCTAGTCTATAGTCTAGTCTATAGTCTAGTCTATAGTCTATTCTATAGTCTAGTCTATAGTCTAGTCTATAGTCTAGTCTATAGTCTAGTCTATAGTCTAGTCTATAGTCTAGTCTATAGTCTAGTCTATAGTCTAGTCTATAGTCTAGTCTATAGTCTAGTCTATAGTCTAGTCTATAGTCTAGTCTATAGTCTAGTCTATAGTCTAGTCTATAGTCTAGTCTATAGTCTAGTCTATAGTCTAGTCTATAGTCTAGTCTATAGTCTAGTCTATAGTCTAGTCTATAGTCTAGTCTATAGTCTAGTCTATAGTCTAGTCTATAGTCTAGTCTATAGTCTAGTCTATAGTCTAGTCTATAGTCTAGTCTATAGTCTAGTCTATAGTCTAGTCTATAGTCTAGTCTATAGTCTAGTCTATAGTCTAGTCTATAGTCTAGTCTATAGTCTAGTCTATAGTCTAGTCTATAGTCTAGTCTATAGTCTAGTCTATAGTCTAGTCTATAGTCTAGTCTATAGACTAGTCTATAGTCTAGTCTATAGTCTAGTCTATAGTCTAGTCTAGTCTAGTCTATAGTCTAGTCTATAGTCTAGTCTATAGTCTAGTCTATAGTCTAGTCTATAGTCTAGTCTATAGTCTAGTCTATAGTCTAGTCTATAGTCTAGTCTATAGTCTAGTCTATAGTCTAGTCTATAGTCTAGTCTATAGTCTAGTCTATAGTCTAGTCTATAGTCTAGTCTATAGTCTAGTCTATAGTCTAGTCTATAGTCTAGTCTATAGTCTAGTCTATAGTCTAGTCTATAGTCTAGTCTATAGTCTAGTCTATAGTCTAGTCTATAGTCTAGTCTATAGTCTAGTCTATAGTCTAGTCTATAGTCTAGTCTATAGTCTAGTCTATAGTCTAGTCTATAGTCTAGTCTATAGTCTAGTCTATAGTCTAGTCTATAGTCTAGTCTATAGTCTAGTCTATAGTCTAGTCTATAGTCTAGTCTATAGTCTAGTCTATAGTCTAGTCTATAGTCTAGTCTATAATCTAGTCTATAGTCTAGTCTATAGTCTAGTCTATAGTCTAGTCTATAGTCTAGTCTATAGTCTAGTCTATAGTCTAGTCTAGTCTAGTCTATAGTCTAGTCTATAGTCTAGTCTATAGTCTAGTCTATAGTCTAGTCTATAGTCTAGTCTATAGTCTAGTCTATAGTCTAGTCTATAGTCTAGTCTATAGTCTAGTCTATAGTCTAGTCTATAGTCTAGTCTATAGTCTAGTCTATAGTCTAGTCTATAGTCTAGTCTATAGTCTAGTCTATAGTCTAGTCTATAGTCTAGTCTATAGTCTAGTCTATAGTCTAGTCTATAGTCTAGTCTATAGTCTAGTCTATAGTCTAGTCTATAGTCTAGTCTATAGTCTAGTCTATAGTCTAGTCTATAGTCTAGTCTATAGTCTAGTCTATAGTCTAGTCTATAGTCTTAGTCTATAGTAGTCCATAGTCTAGTCTATAGTCTAGTCCTATAGTCTAGTCTATAGTCTAGTCTATAGTCTAGTCTATAGTCTAGTCTATAGTCTAGTCTATAGTCTAGTCTATAGTCTAGTCTATAGTCTAGTCTATAGTCTAGTCTATAGTCTAGTCTATAGTCTAGTCTTCTAGTCTATAGTCTAGTCTATAGTTCAGTTCTATAGTCTAGTCTATAGTCTACTCCATAGTCTAGTATATAGTCTGGTCTATAGTGTAGTCTATGATCTATTCTATAGTCTTGTATAGTCTTTAGTCTCTTCTAGTCTATAGTCTGGTCTATAGTCTAGTATATAGTTTAGTCTATAGTCTAGTTTATAGTCTAGCCTATAGTCTAGTATATAGTCTAGTCTATATTCTAGTTTATAGTCTAGTCTATAGTCTAGTCTATAGTCTAGTCTATAGTTTAGTCTATAGTCTAGTTTATAGTCTAGCCTATAGTCTAGTATATAGTCTAGTCTATAGTCTATAGTCTAGTCTATAGTCTAGTCTATAGTCTAGTCTATAGTCTAGTCTATAGTCTAGTCTATAGTCTAGTCTATAGTCTAGTCTATAGTCTAGTCTATAGTCTAGTCTATCTGTAGTCTATAGTCTATCTGTAGTCTATTCTATAGTCTAGTCTATAGTTTAGGGTATAATCTAGTCTGTAACATAGTGGCTACTCTCCAAATTTAAGACAACATGAAACTCCTTTAAAAGAATGGCCCTCCAAAAAATACATGTCAAAATTACTATAACGGTTTGGTTGTTGTAAGTCGCTTGTTGTTGCTTTTACTGCTTGTTAAGGTTGTTCCCAAGTTGTTGTTTGGTTGCCTATACGCTCTTTCATATTTTTTGTGTTTGCAGCAACAGATTATTTGCTAAAACAACTCAAATATACATGATATTTCCCCAATATATAGTTTTTTTTAGTGGCGTGGTTAAATTTACAGTTTCTCCTTCATCATGTCGTGATCTTTTGACTTTATATTGTGGTTAAATTTGAACTGTTCGTTAAAGTGTTGACCCATTTTTTATCCCCAAGAAGAAAAAAAATCTTGTTTAAAATTTTCTAACAAAAATGAGGCGCACACAACTGTGGAAAAAAATTCTAAAATTTTATGGAATAATAAGCAAAAGCTTAGAAAAATTTAAGCGGATAATTTAGGATGTTTGACAGGATTTTTTTAACAGTTTTTTTTAGAGAAAATTCCTTTTAATATTTAATTTTTTAAGGTTCCTTGAAAATTTATATCTTTTTTTTTCCATTTCAGTTTGTGAAGATACAAACACCCCCAAGTCATATCGTTTTCATCCTGGTCTCTGGTCTGGCAAACGATGGTCCTGTTGTAAAGGCATTAGTCGTTCAACATTTGGCTGTCAAGCGGCAACACATTGGCGTGAAACCAACAATAATCCAAGTAAGTTGAAGTATCTTAAATGTTTTTCTTCTATGTATTACCTTTAAAGTAGCTTGCTAGCCCCTCTGCTGTGTAAACCACCTGTCACTTTGACATTTTCCCTCAAAATAATCAATAATAGATTTTTAAACAAACACGTTTTTAAATGTTTTCAAATGTGCGTTCAAATTGTTTTGGAAAATTCCGCTAATTAACATGCGCATCTTACATTACCCAGCAGTTTTATAGGTAGTCAATGTAACCCTTTTATTTAAATACAATTTTCTTGATTAAAGTCCATTTTTGATATATTTTAGTTTGTTATGTCTTCTATTTAATAAATAATAGTCAATAGATTACTTAACACATAGCAGGTAATGTGTTGATGTACCTATTCTCACTTTGGTAATCCAAAGTAATCAACAGAGTAGTCAATCTAAAGTTGTTTCTTTCAATATAAAAACAACTCACATATTTTGCAAAGTTTGTCAATCCGTTTGTATATTTCACACTAAAATATTGCGATCCTTTAAGTTTCTATACTCTGATTCCTTATAGATAGGAAAGTCGATTTAGCTGTGTCCGTCTGTCTGTCTATATACATCTAGGAAGTTTTACGTAAAAACTACATCCCATCCAATACATATGTGTATACGACTATGCAGGTATTGCGTGGTCTGTATACCCCTGATTCATGCTATAGGATGAATATATATATCGCACTCATTTGACATCAACTCACTATCTGTTGTCTAGGCAATACCATCATTCTTTTTCTGCGATTTGGGTTTAACCACAAGCACTCGCTTCCCATGTTACCAGATAGGTTAGTACTCTGCTCAGACCTCTAAATGAATTACTTACATAGTTTATTGGTCCCGGCAGACTAGATGTACTGGCAGAACCTGTTTGGTATATGTCTGTATGTTAAAAAGTCAATTAATTACTTAACTCACTACAGGTAATCTAACATGTATTCAATTGTTACTTTAGTGATCCTAAGTAATGTAAAAAGTAATCAAGTTGTCTGGGTCCTCTAGAACTAAACTATACAAATAACTAATCACATATCGGTTGGCAATGGTCTCCCACAACTGCTGGATAGTTCTAGCAACATATCTGGATGTTTTTAAAGTTTCATCTGTTTTAGTTTATTCTGTTTCGATTTAAGCAGGAAATGCGTGCCCATACATCACACTCCGAAAGAAATATGTTTCTCTTAAATTCTTTTTTATTTTTTTTCCATTTAACATTTCATTCACCTCAAATATAATCATCATTTGTTCTTGTCGTTATTTGTGTTGTTACAACTTTTACAACTAATTGTAAAAAAAGAGAATCTATGGTTTTAATTTAAGACTTATGACCTTTCGGTAGATTATGTTGTGTAAGTAGGGGATTTGTATACAAAAAAACTGATCTACTTAGTTGTTCGAAAAGTTTGTAATGGAACGAAAGATTTCTTAAAACTTCTAAATTTTACAAAGCGATCATTACCAATAGCACCTTGATCTATCTATCTATCTATCTATCTATCTATCTATCTATCTATCTATCTATCTATCTATCTATCTATCTATCTATCTATCTATCTATCTATCTATCTATCTATCTATCTATCTATCTATCTATCTATCTATCTATCTATCTATCTATCTATCTATCTATCTATCTATCTATCTATCTCTATCTATCTATCTATCTATCTATCTATCTATCATCTATCTATCTATCTATCTATCTATCTATCTATCTATCTATCTATCTATCTATCTATCTATCTATCTATCTATCTATCTATCTATCTATCTATCTATCTATCTATCTATCTATCTATCTATCTATCTATCTATCTATCTATCTATCTATCTATCTATCTATCTATCTATCTATCTATCTATCTATCTATCTCTATCTATCTATCTATCTATCTATCTATCTATCTATCTATCTATCTATCTATCTATCTATCTATCTATCTATCTATCTATCTATCTATCTATCTATCTATCTATCATCTATCTATCTATCTATCTATCTATCTATCTATCTATCTATCTATCTATCTATCTATCTATCTATCTATCTATCTATCTATCTATCTATCTATCTATCTATCTATCTATCTATCTATCTATCTATCTATCTATCTATCTATCTATCTTCTATCTATCTATCTATCTATCTATCTATCTATCTATCTATCTATCTATCTATCTATCTATCTATCTATCTATCTATCTATCTATCTATCTATCTATCTATCTATCTATCTATCTATCTATCTATCTATCTATCTATCTATCTATCTATCTAT
>NW_023994483.1:27500-60000 GCF_015586225.1 Lucilia sericata
AGATAGATAGATAGATAGATAGATAGATAGTAGATAGATAGATAGTAGATAGATAGATAGATAGATAGATAGATAGATAGATAGATAGATAGATAGATAGATAGATAGATAGATAGATAGATAGATAGATAGATAGATAGATAGATAGATACATAAATAGATAGATAGATAGATAGATAGATAGATAGATAGATAGATAGATAGATAGATAGATAGATAGATAGATAGAGATAGATAGATAGATAGATAGATAGATAGATAGATAGATGATAGATAGATAGATAGATAGATAGATAGATAGATAGATAGATAGATAGATAGATAGATAGATAGATAGATAGATAGATAGATAGATAGATAGATAGATAGATAGATAGATAGATAGATAGATAGATAGATAGATAGATAGATAGATAGATAGATAGATAGATAGATAGATAGATAGATAGATAGATAGATAGAGATAGATAGATAGATAGATAGATAGATAGATAGATAGATAGATAGATAGATAGATAATAAATAGATAGATAGATAGATAGATAGATAGAATAGATAGATAGATAGATAGATAGGATAGATAGATGTTACTATAGATAGATAGAAGAAATAGATATATACTTATAAAGCTACCGCAAAAATAGGTAAAAATTCGGTACATGTTACAGCCCGTCATGGACAAATAAATTACTCTTATGTGTATTAATTAGCTTCCCATTTAAGTATCCTTCCCCATCCTTCAACATTTTTCTTATAAATACTTCTTCTCAAAATTCAACTATTATTCAAATCAAACATGACATTTTAAATTAATTCAATTTTAAAACAAAAAAAAAAACAACTTAAAATATTTCAAAATTAACATTTTCAAAACTACTAAATGTAGACATATTTAAATTGTCACTAAACAACACTTGACATTGAAAATGACATTTGTCTTTAACAATGCTTTCCTAATCACTCCTCCTTTCCGTCTCCGGTCTTGTCACAAACAAATAAACACCAATTGCCACTGTCAAACTTCAATGTTATTTACGACATATTCCATACAAAATCCACATGTGTATTTACCTTAGAATATACATAAGTACACAAAATAAAAAGAACTTGAAACATTTCAAATTGCAACAGCAACAATGTACAAAATTTTACAACATGCAATTGTCAATTGTCACATGTTTCAAGATGTTTGATGATGAAAAGAAATGAAATGAAAAGAAACGTAACATTTTTATTCACTCTCACAGAATCAACTTGGTAAAACATGTCATGTTCAAAATACTTAACAAAAAAATACCCATATTGTTCTCTTACATTGTTATTGGAACAATGTACTTGTGTACCTAGTATTTAGTAGTGGAATTATCCTTCCAAAGAATAGAAACTGCAGTAACCAAGCAACAGCAATAAGAGCGTCAACTGAACAATATAAGAAAAATTACTTTTGCATGTCAAGATGAATAAATAATGGAAAAATCCAAAGATATTAAATGAAGGTGGTATATCTAGACTACTGTTTGTGGCATGATATAATGAATGAGGGATTTATCTGAATGACTAGAATCTTGCTCTGATCTATAATCTTGAATATAGTTTGATCGGTGGTATGTTCAGTAGTCTAGTGTAAAAACTGTAGCCTGGACTACGGTCTATAGTTTGCACCAAGTTTTGAACTATAGTCGGGACTATTATCTGAACTTAAGAATACAGCCTGACTTATACTCTGGACTATAGGGTAGGCTATAGTCTTCACTATAGTCTAGTCCGTAGTATGGTATATAGTCTAGTCTATAGTCGTGACTAAAGTCTAGTCTATAATATGTACGATGGTCTAGTCTATAGTCTGGACTATAGTCTAGTCTATAATCTGGTATATGGTCTAGTTTATAGTTTGTTCTAATGTCTAGTTTATAGTCTGGACTATGGTCCAGTCTACAGTGTGGTCTATAGTCTAGTCTACAGTCAGGTCTATAGTCTAGTCAACAATCTGGTCTCTACTCTGGACTATAGTCTACTCTATAGGCTGGACTAAAGTCTAGACTAAAGTCTAGTCTATAATCCGGAATATAGGACAATAGCCTAGTATAATCTATAATCTAAACTATGGTCTAGCCTATAGTCTGGACTATAGTCTAGTCTACACTTTGGTCTATACTCTGGACTATAGTCTAGTCTATAGTCTGGAATATAATCTGGAATATATAATGTGAACTATAGTCAGGACTGTAATCTAGTTGGAGTCCAGATTATAGTCGAGTATCTAGTCTGTACTATAGCGTGGACTACAATGTGGACTATAGTCTACTCTATAGACCGGACTGTAGCCTTGTTTGTAGTTTGGACTATAATGTGAACTATAGTCTGGACTACAGTCTAGTCTATAGTTTGGCCTATTGTCTAGTTTATAGACTGGACTATATGTCAAGTATAGTCTAGTCTACAGTTTGGACTATAGTCAATAGTATGGTGTAGTGTAGTCTATAGTTTGGTGTATAGTCTAATCAATAATCTGGACTATAGTCTTGTCAATAGTTTTGACTTTAGTCTTGCCAATAGTCTAGTCTATAGTCTGGACTATAGTCTATTTTCTATACTGAAATATAATATGGTCTAAAGTCTAGTATAAAGTCTGGACTGTAGTATAGTCTATAGCTTGGACTATAGTCTGAACTATGTTCTAGTCTATAGTCTGTACTATACTGTTGCCTAAAGACCGTGTTATAGTCTAGTATATAGTCTGGATTATAGTCCAAATTATATTCTATAGTCTGTACTATATTATATTCTATAGTCGGGACAATGGTCTGGATACCATAGACCGGACTATAATAGTCTTGTTTATAGTTTGGACTATAATGTGAATTATAGTCTGAACTAGTCTAGTCTATAGTTTGTCCTATTGTCTAGTTTATAGACTGGACTATATGTGAAGTATAGTCTAGTCTATAGTTTGGACTATAGTCAATAGTATGGACTATAGTGTAGTCTATAGTTTGGTGTATAGTCTGTTCAATAATCTAGTTTTGACTTTAGTCTTGCCAATAGTCTAGTCTATAGTCTGGACTATAGCCTATTTTCAATACTGGAATATAATGTGGTGTAAAGTCTAGTATATAGTCTGGACTGTAGTATAGTCTATAGCTTGGACTATAGTCTGAACTATGTTCTAGTCTAAAGGCCGTGTTATAGTCTAGTATATAGTCTGGATTATAATCCAAATTATATTCTATAGTCTGTACTATATTATATTCTATAGTCGGGACAATGGTCTATGGTTTGTACTATAATCTGGTGGATTGATTGGAAGCAATTTAGAAGTTCGAAACTAAAATTTCTGGAAGAGTACTAGTACGGATTAGCAGGGTATACTAAATACACTAGCAACTGACAGCATCCCATAAACACACATACTAATCACATGTGTTTTTGGAAAAGGACTACTTAAATGCATAATGGTCTAGTTGCCTCTTAATAGAAGCAGCACCAGCCGCAGCCACTATGAAAAGATACTCAAGTGTCAAGAAATTGTCAGTGATTTGTTGCAATTGTTTTTGGATCCGTAAAACGTGCCTTGAGTGCATTAGTATGTTATTGTTTTCACACTTTTTAAGTATTCATTCGTTTTTCAATATACAATTTTTAAATAAAAATGGAGTATAGAATAGTAGAGAATGGAATGGAGAACACAATTTAAATTTAACACTTGTTCTTTGGTTTTCAACTAAAGAAGAAGATGACTAAACTGCTGCTAAAACCAGCATCTACTAGTAGGAAAACAACTGATCCATTTGGTTACAGGTAACCCTCGCTAAAAGCGAATTGTTTATATTAAAACGATATTTGTGCCTTTAAAGGAATGTTTAATTATTTCGATTCCTTTTATATCAAGTGCTATGTTATCGGAGGGCTAACTGTATGTGTACAATTTAACTTATTGACATTTATTTGAGTTTTTTTTTGTATATTTTCTGTTAGTTTTTCCATTTCTACTTTATAATTTTTTCAACACTTCACTCCACAGGAAAACAATACAAACAAAGAACAAAATAACATTTTTTTTGTCGAAAAGGAACAAATAATTTACAGTTTGTTTAAAAGCAATATTTACTTAAGAGTCTTTTTTTCTTTGTTATTTAAAAATGATTTTAAATTTCTTTTTATAGAAAAAAGGAAAAAACTTGTTAGTTACAAAAACAAAATCTTGTTTACTTGTTAAAATTCACATAGATTTGTTTGTAAGGTTTTTGCAGTTGCAACCCCAATATGTTGGGTTTACTTACCTGCACCATTACCTTTAGCGCCTTTGTGTTAGTTTGATTAAAAAAACTCTTTTTGTAAGATTTATTTATATTACAGTAATTATAATAACTACAATTATTTATAATTATTGTACTCAAATCAAGCTTACTTTGTACTCTTTGTTATTACAAGTTAAAACTCCCCCCTTTAGTAAAGTGTTCAAAAGAATTACATGATTCATTATTAAAAAATTTTCCTTATAAATGTCACAAACATGTTGGTGACGTTCCCCTACTATGTTGATGCTGTTGCAGCTATTGTAGATGGTTCTTGTTTTCACCCATTATAATACCACTCGCTGGTAATTGAGTTTTTTTTATAGTTCTCTTGGAAAAAGTGCAAAAATTACACCCTTTAATTATAAGAGGAATGTTTCATAAAGGACTGAGCAACGTAAGACTAGACTATAGACTAGACTATAGACTGGACTATAGACTAGACTATAGACTAGACTATAGACTAGATCATAGACTAGACTATAGACTAGACCATAGACTAGACTATAGACTAGACCATAGACTAGACTATAGACTAGACTATAGACTAGATTATAGACTAGACCATAGACTAGACTATAGACTAGACCATAGATTAGACTATAGACTATAGACTAGACTATAGACTAGACTATAGACTAGACTATAGACTAGACTATAGACTAGACTACAGACTAGACTATAGACTAGACTATAGACTAGACTATAGACTAGACTATAGACTAGACTATAGACTAGACTATAGACTAGACTATAGACTAGACTATAGACTAGACTAGACTATAGACTAGACTATAGACTAGACTATAGACTAGGACTATAGACTAGACTATAGACTAGACTATAGACTAGACTATAGACTAGACTATAGACTAGACTATAGACTAGACTATAGACTAGACTATAGACTAGACTAGACTATAGACTAGACTATAGACTAGACTATAGACTTGACTATAGACTAGTCTATAGACTAGACTATAAACTAGATTATAGACTAGACTATAAACTAGACTATAGACTAGACTATAGACTAGACTATAGACTAGACTATAGACTAGACCAACGGTTCCCAAATGGGGGTCCGCGGACCCCTAGTGGTCCGTAGTAAAATCCTAGGGGGTCCGCGAAGACGAACGAAAAAAACCATGAATAAAAAATATTCTGCTTTTATATGTATGTACAAATATATCCAATTTTTGTGCAATAATCCCACATTTTTTGGTGACTTTTTGAATTTTATTTTTTCGGTTGTTTATCAGGAAGAAGCTAGGCCCTACTAATTTATTGTATAACTTTTATAAAGTAAAGTACTGCGTGATTTGTAATTTTTATTTCCTGTATATGTACTGAAATAATGGTTTTTATATCAGACAAATAATACTCTGCCTTACAATTAAATTAGGGATACTGGTATTCCGGAGTATGAAGTTCAATTCAAAGATAAGCTTATTACAGATTTAAGTTTATCAAATTGTAAGCAAAAGTGTTCTCGTTTGAAAGGACTAAAATTATATATTTCCAAAACAGAGGTGACTCTTTATGCATCTCTTTATAAATATTCCAATCCGACGTGATACACAGATTTTAACTTGATTTTGTCGACCAATACATATTATTAAATTAACATCAGAAAATCCATAGCGTTTCGCGTAAATATGTAGCCAAAAACCATGAAGTAAAATAATTCGTTGGTATTTTAAAATTCAAATTTAAGTTCCAAATTCACAGTACTTTAACAAAGAGTTCAAATCATATATTATGCGGATAACGCATTCCGCAACAACATAGAAGAAGTCCAACTTTCTTATATTATTTTCCCGAAAACTTAGCTCACTTACTCAGTTCACCCTTTGCAATCGCAAAAAATTTTTGAAACGTGACTCCTTAAGCACACGTGACAATATTTGATAAAGAAACCTTTTCGCTACCTTGAAGAAAAATGAACATGAAAGATCTCACGATCATAAAATTAAACATCATGTTAACATATCAACAAAGAAGTCATTCTATCTTCAAAACATGCAATTGAAAACCTATCTGAAATATTATATATTCTCAATGTACGGGAATATTTTATAGATATGACATCTCTACATTTATTAGACCTAGGGATTAATGAACTAGGTCAATTTTCGGATGGACAATTATTTAGAACAATAAGATATCAAAATATGTATGGGGGTCCGCGAAATTAAATAAGTTCTTCAAGGGGTCCGCGAAGTAAAAATCTGTGGGAACCGCTGGACTAGACTATAGACTAGACTATAGACTAGACTATAGACTAGACTATAGACTAGACTATAGACTAGACTATAGACTAGACTATAGACTAGACTATAGACTAGACTATAGACTAGACTATAGACTAGACTATAGACTAGACTATAGACTAGACTATAGACTAGACTTAGACTAGACTATAGACTAGACTTAGACTAGACTATAGACTAGACTATAGACTAGACTATAGACTAGACTATAGACTAGACTATAGACTAGACTATAGACTAGACTATAGACTATAGACTAGACTAGACTATAGACTAGACTATAGACTAGACTATAGACTAGACTATAGACTAGACTATAGACTAGACTATAGACTAGACTATAGACTAGACTATAGACTAGACTATAGACTAGACTATAGACTAGACTATAGACTAGACTATAGACTAGACTATAGACTAGACTATAGACTAGACTATAGACTAGACTATAGACTAGACTATAGACTAGACTATAGACTAGACTATAGACTAGACTATAGACTAGACTATAGACTAGACTATAGACTAGACTATAGACTAGACTATAGACTAGACTATAGACTAGACTATAGACTAGACTATAGACTAGACTATAGACTAGACTATAGACTAGACTATAGACTAGACTATAGACTAGACTATAGACTAGACTATAGACTAGACTATAGACTAGACTATAGACTAGACTATAGACTAGACTATAGACTAGACTATAGACTAGACTATGACTAAACTAGACTATAGACTAGACTAGACTAGACTATAGACTACTATAGACTAGACTATAGACTAGACTATAACTAGACTATAGACTAGACTATAGACTAGACTATAGACTAGACTATAGACTAGACTATAGACTAGACTATAGACTAGACTATAGACTAGACTATAGACTAGACTATAGACTAGACTATAGACTAGACTATAGACTAGACTATAGACTAGACTATAGACTAGACTATAGACTATAGACTAGACTATAGACGACTAGACTAGACTATAGACTAGACTATAGACTAGACTATAGACTAGACTATAGACTAGACTATAGACTAGACTATAGACTAGACTATAGACTAGACTATAGACTAGACTATAGACTAGACTATAGACTAGACTATGACTAGACTATAGACTAGACTATAGACTAGACTATAGACTAGACTATACTAGACTATAGACTAGACTATAGACTAGACTATAGACTAGACTATAGACTAGACTATAGACTAGACTATAGACTAACTATAGACTAACTATGACTAGACTATGACTAGACTATAGACTAGACTATAGACTAGACTATGACTAGACTATAGACTAGACTATGACTAGACTATAGACTAGACTATAGACTAGACTGTAGACTAGACTATAGACTAGACTATAGACTAGACTATAGACTAGACTATAGACTAGACTATAGACTAGACTATAGACTAGACTATAGACTAGACTATAGACTAGACTACAGACTAGACTATAGACTAGACTATAGACTAGACTAAACTAGACTGTAGACTAGACTAGAGACTAGACTAGAGACTAGACTATAGACTAGACTATAGACTAGACTATAGACTAGACTATAGACTAGACTATAGACTAGACTATAGACTAGACTATAGACTAGACTATAGACTAGACTATAGACTAGACTAAGACTAGACTATAGACTAGACTATAGACTAGACTATAGACTAGACTATAGACTAGACTATAGACAGACTATAGACTAGACTATAGACTAGACTATAGACTAGACTATAGACAGACTATAGACTAGACTATAGACCAGACTATAGACTAGATATAGACTAGAATTTTGTCCTCGCTAACTAAATTCCTTCTCTACGCTATATTTGTTTTTCCCTGTAAATCTGTACGAATATTTATTATGATTCTGCATGTTCAGGCGGTAGAAAACACACTATTTATACAATCGCAAAGAACTCGAATACAATATTGTTGCACAAAGTGCAATATTCTTATAAATCATTGCCACCACTAACTTCATTTAACATTTAGTTCATTCTGTTAGTTTTTCTTGTTTTTTTCTCTGTCTTTCCTGCCCTGGCTCCTTTTCCTGCTGCATGCACACACAGCTTTGATGTTACAAAAGGGAATTATGTCGTTGTCACTACTCGACTCCTTCTTTTTCATGTTAACAACACTTAAATACCACAAAATTGTCATTCTGATGATGATGATGATGATGATGACGACGATAATTTCGTATTTATTTTACTTTTGTTTTTCGCTTTTTATAGTTGCAGTAACACATTTAATGGAACATTTTTTTTTCGGTTGCACACAACTTTTGTTTTGGTGTCTTTTATAAAAAGTTTTTTTAAAAAGGGTTGACAAACTTTGTGTTTTTTTGAAAAGAAGCAAAGCATACAAATGATTTGGAATATTTTCTGTTTTTGTGTAAAAGAAAATAATTATAAAAGTTTTTTTTTCATGTAACATTTTAAACTTCTTATTAGTTGTAAGTTTATAACATTTTTAAATGCCTGTTTTAAGTGAAGTAAGGAAAACATCTGATTATAGTGTGTGTTTTTTAATCTTCTTAGTTCTACTTGAAAATTTAGCATTAAATTTTAAACGAACTGTTAAAGTATTCAATCGCGCGTAACCGTTACGCCCGCTTTTCTTGCATCTTATTCTAAATTATATTCGTTTTTCGTCTGAAACTTAAACGTTCTGTATACTCGTATAGAGTTAGTTAGTTGATCGTTCAATTCTTTTATTTGAACAACAATTTTGTTAAATCTGTTTGTTTTAAATTTAATGAGTTGTAAAGTTTTATTTTTTTATTTGTAATCTTTTGTTTTTTTTTTTCGTTGCTGTTGTAGTTATACAATCAGAATGTGTGAAATTTAATTTTACACAGATTTCTTTTCAGAATTGAAAATGCGTCGTAGTTTTATTTTATGAATGAAAATGGAATTGAATGCAGCGATTGAGGGGTGTTTTGAAATACATACATAAATACTAATATATTTTAGAAATATAACTATTAAATATTACAATGCAATTTTGAACACTGATCTGAAATGAAAGTTTTCAACAGATCTGCAAACAAAGTTCCCGAATAAGATTTTCATAGAAAGCTGAACTTCTATGAAACAGAAAGCTTTTTTTTTATAGAATAGATCTGCCATGATGTTTTCTATATACAATTTAACAAATAAATTTCAAATAGAAAACTGATCTGCTTGGAAGTTTTTCTGTAGAAGACAGATAGACGGATCCGCAAATGAAATTTTTCCTATAGACTATAGAAAAGTGATCTTCCAAAATGATATGATTTTAAGTTTTAGGGAGAAAATTGATTTCTAATGAAGTTTTCTATAGAAAACTTCAATGTTTTTTTTATAGGAAACCTCTTGTAATGAAAGTTGTAATGAAGTGTGTAATGAAGTTTGTAATGAAGTTTTTAATGAAGATTGCAATGGAGCTTGTTATGAAGTTTGTAATAAATTTTGTAATGAAGTTTGTAATAAAGTTTGTAACGAGGTTTGTAATGAAGTTTTTAATTAACTTTGAAGTTTGTAATGAAGTTTGTCATGAAGCTTGTAATGAAGTTTGTAAGGAACTTTGTAATGAAGTTAGTAATGAAGTTTATATTGAAGTTTTTAATGAATTTTTTAATGAAGTTAATAAAGTTTGTAATTAAGTTTATAATGATGTTTGTAAAATAGTTTGTAATGAAGTTTGTAATAAAGTTTGCAATGAAGTTTGTAATGAAATTTGTAATAATGTTTATGATGAAGTTTGCATTGAAATTTGTAATGAATATGGTAATGAAGTTTGTAATGAAATTTGTAATGAAGTTTGTCATGAAGTTTTGTAATTAAGTTTGTCATGAAGTTTGTAATGAAGTTTGTAATGAAATTTACAATGATGAAGTTTGTAGTGAAGTTTACAATGAAGTTTGTAATGAAGTTTGTAATGAAGTTTGTATTGAAGTTTGTATTGAAGTTTGTATTGAAGTTTGTAATGAAGTTTGTCATGAAGTTTTTAATGAATTTGTAATGAAGTTTATAATGAAGTTTATAATGAAGTTGGTAATGAAGTTTTGTAATGAAGTTAGTTAGTTAGTTAGTGAGTGAGTTAGTTAGTTAGTTAGTTAGTTAGTTAGTTAGTTAGTTAGTTAGTGAGTGAGTGAGTGAGTGAGTGAGTGAGTGAGTGAGTGAGTGAGTTAGTTAATTAGTTTATTGTTAGTTAGTTAGTTAGTTTTAGTTAGTTAGTTAGTTAGTAGTAGTTAGTTAGTTAGTTAGTTAGTTAGTTAGTTAGTTAGAGTTAGTTAGTTAGTTTATTCGTTAGTTAGTTTCGTTAGTTAGTTAGTTGTTAGTTAGTTAGTTAGTTAGTTAGTTAGTTAGTTAGTTAGGTAGTTAGTTAGTTTAGTTAGTTAGTTAGTTAGTTAGTTACGTTAGTTAGTTAGTTAGTTAGTTAGTTAGTTTAGTAGTTAGTTAGTTAGTTAGTTAGTTAGTTAGTTAGTTAGTTAGTTAGTTAGTAGTTAGTTAGTTAGTTAGTTAGTTAGTTAGTTAGTTAGTTAGTTAGTTAGTTAGTTAGTTAGTTAGTTAGTTAGTTAGTTAGTTAGTTAGTTAGTTAGTTAGTTAGTTAGTTAGTTAGTTAGTTAGTTAGTTAGTTAGTTAGTTAGTTAGTTAGTTAGTTAGTTAGTTAGTTAGTTAGTTAGTTAGTTAGTTAGTTAGTTAGTTAGTTAGTTAGTTAGTTAGTTAGTTAGTTAGTTAGTTAGTTAGTTAGTTAGTTAGTTAGTTAGTTAGTTAGTTAGTTAGTTAGTTAGTTAGTTAGTTAGTTAGTTAGTTAGTTAGTTAGTTAGTTAGTTAGTTAGTTAGTTAGTTAGTTAGTTAGTTAGTTAGTTAGTTAGTTAGTTAGTTAGTTAGTTAGTTAGTTAGTTAGTTAGTTAGTTAGTTAGTTAGTTAGTTAGTTAGTTAGTTAGTAGTTAGTTAGTTAGTTAGTTAGTTAGTTAGTTAGTTAGTTAGTTAGTTAGTTAGTTAGTTAGTTAGTTAGTTAGTTAGTTAGTTAGTTAGTTAGTTAGTTAGTTAGTTAGTTAGTTAGTTAGTTAGTTAGTTAGTAGTTAGTTAGTTAGTAGTTAGTAGTTAGTTAGTTAGTTAGTTAGTTAGTTAGTTAGTTAGTTAGTTAGTTAGTTAGTTAGTAGTTAGTTAGTTAGTTAGTTAGTTAGTTAGTTAGTTAGTTAGTTAGTTAGTTAGTTAGTTAGTTAGTTAGTTAGTTAGTTAGTTAGTTAGTTAGTTAGTTAGTTAGTTAGTTAGTTAGTAGTTAGTTAGTAGTTAGTTAGTTAGTTAGTTAGTTAGTTAGTTAGTTAGTTAGTTAGTAGTTAGTTAGTTAGTTAGTTAGTTAGTTAGTTAGTTAGTTAGTTAGTTAGTTAGTTAGTAGTTAGTTAGTTAGTTAGTTAGTAGTTAGTTAGTTAGTTAGTTAGTTAGTTAGTTAGTTAGTTAGTTAGTTAGTTTAGTTAGTTAGTTAGTTAGTTAGTTAGTTAGTTAGTTAGTTAGTTAGTTAGTTAGTTAGTTAGTTAGTTAGTTAGTTAGTTAGTTAGTTAGTAGTTAGTTAGTTAGTTAGTTAGTTAGTTAGTTAGTTAGTTAGTTAGTAGTTAGTTAGTTAGTTAGTTAGTTAGTTAGTTAGTTAGTTAGTTAGTTAGTTAGTTAGTTAAGGGACTACTAATTTCAATAATTCTTACCTGAAGCATTAAACTACTTTCTAATTCTTTTTATCCTTCTTCCGTTTTCCTCATTTCTTTGTTCCAAGGGTCATTGGCGATGATAATGAAAAATGTTCATTGCAACAATAAAAACATAATATGTATGAAATTTAATATAGATTATGGTCGCACTTTTAATACACATCAACTAACTAACATAAATTGTCATTTAATACTTCTTGTTTATAAAACTGCAATAAATTGCAACTGTGTATGAAGTACGAATAAGTACTTTCGTACATCTTTTTTCATACTTTTTAACTCAATTTACCTACAAGTTCAATGCACGTGTGCGTTGTTTTGTTGTTATAGTAATTCAATTTTCGTTTATTGTATTGTATTTACTTTTTTTTTGCTCAAAGTATGACTACAAGTGATATTGTTTACTTTTTTTGTAACTAGTTTAAAAAAAATATAACAAAAAAAAAAAAATAAAAATAAAAAAGTACCTAGGTATATAAACCAAAAATTAAACACCTGAAAAACTAGTTTTATGTTTAAAAACAGCAGCTACAAAAAAGGTTGTTGAAACTTAAAGAGCGAGAGAGCATAAACCATTTTGAAAATGTACAAAAGAGTTTGTTTGGAGCCAAAACTCTTTAATATTGGGGAGCAAGTTGAAAGAAACTCTTAAAATTAACTTTAGGTTTAACTTAGAGAGTATTTTTGTTTGGGGCTTATATTAGGTTTTGTATTAAAAAGTACTTTTTCTGGGCCAAAAGTACCAAAAGGTACTTTTTTGCCGATGCGTTTTATAAGCTTTCTATTTCAAATTAAATAAAAATTTTTTATATTTAGGTCCTTTTTCCCCTTTTATTTTAAATTTGGTAATTTCAAGAGAATTATTGTTATTTTTTAAATAAATATCACAACTACATATAAAACCAGTTATTTATAAAATTATATTTAAAATAATAACAACTGCAGATAATTTGACCTAAACACTATTGTTTAGTTGTAAATCAAATGTTTCAATTATGTTGTTTTTTGTTTTGTTTAAATTAAAATTGGTTTATTTAACTACAAAAATTAAGTGCAAATTTGTTTTTATTTTTAGCTCAATTTAATTTTTGTTTAATTAAATTTGTTACTATTTTATTTATTTTCCATTTATTTCTAGGTTACCCTTGACACTTATTTATTTAACTTCTGTTTGATGCCGTAGTTAAAGTTATTTAACATTTTTTTAATTAAACAAAATATTTTGTTTAGTACAAATTAATCAGATGATTAGGCAAAAATTTAGTTATTAATATTTTTTTACATTTTTGAAGTTGTCATATTAAAGTGGGAGGGTTTAGGGGTATTAATTAACTGAAAATACTATGTTAATGAATTTTTATACAATATTTTATATTTTAGCTATAGCTACATTAAGAGAACTGTCATGTTAGATCAGTTTTCTTTGAAAAATGTTTGGCACATCAGTTTTCTGTAGAAAATTTCATCGTAGATCTACTGAAAACATCGTTGCAGATCAGTTTTCTATAGAACATTTCTTGGTAGATCAGTTTTTTATAACAAATTTCACCACAGATCAGTTTTTTATTAAATCTTAAATCAAACCTGTTTTTATGGAAAACTTCATGAAGTGATCAGTTTAGAAAACTTTATAGCAGATCATAACAGATCGCTTTTCTATCTAGTTTTTTCATCGCAGATAATTTTCCTTTTAAAACATCATTGCAGATCAGTTTTCTATAAAAAAAATTTCTTCACAAATCAGTTTTCTATAAAAAAATTCTTCACAAATCAGTTTCATATAGAATAGTTCATCGCAGTTCAGTTTTCTACAAAAAAACTTCTTTTCTAAAGAAAACTTCATGTCAGATCACATTTCTAAAAATAGGAAATGTCATCGCGATCACTTTTTAATTGAAAATTTCCTCGCACATCACTTTTTATTACTTCATCGCAGATCAGTTTTCAGAAAACTTCATGGCAGATCACTTTTCTATAGAAAACATTATCGCAGATCAGTTTCAATAGATAACTTCATAACATGATCACTTTTCTATATACATCATTATTATAGATCAGTTTTCTAATGTAAACTTCATGGCAGATCACTTTTCTATAAAAAATTTCATCGCATATCACTTTTCTATAGAAAATTTCATCGCAGATCATTTTTTATATAGAAAACTTCATGGCAGATCACTTTTCTATAGAAAACTTCAGGGCAAATCACTTTTCTATAGAAAACTTCATGGCAGATCACTTTTCCATAGAAAACTTTATTGCAGATAAGTTTTCTGAATCAAACTTCATGGCAGATCATTTTTCTATAGAAAACTTCATGTCAGATCACTATTCTATAGAAAGCTTTAGGGCAGATCACTTTTCTATAGAAAATTTCACCGTAGATCACTTTTCTGTAGAAAACTTCATTTCAGATCACTTTTCTATAGAAAACTTCATGGCAGATCACTTTTCTATAGAAAACTTCAGGGCAGATCATTTTACTACAGAAAACTTCATGGCAGATCACTTTTCTATAGAAAACTTCATGGCAGATCACTCTTCTGTACAAAACTTCAGGGCAGATCACTTTTCTATAGAAAACTTCATGGCAGATCACTTTCCTATAGAAAACTTCTTGGCAGATCATTTTTCTATAGAAAACATCATGGCATATCACTTTTCTATAGAAAACTTCATGGCAGATCACTTTGCTATAGAAAACTTCAGGGCAGATCAATTTTCTATACAAAACTTCATGGCAGATCACTTTTCTATAGAAAATTTGATCGCAGAACACTTTTCTATAGAAAATTTGATCGCAGAACACTTTTCTATAGAAAACTTCATGGCAGATCTCTTTTCTATAGAAAACTTCATGCAGATCACTTTTCTATAGAAAACTTCATGGCAGATCACTTTTCTATAGAAATCTTCTTGGCAGATCACTTTCCTATAAAAAACTTCATGGCAGATCACTTTTCTATGGAAAACTTCAGCGCAGATAATTTTTCTTTAGAAAACTTCATAGCAGATCACTTTCCTATAGAAAACTTCATGGTTGGTCTCTTTTCTATAGAAAACTTCATGGCAGATCACTTTTCTATAGAAAACGTCAAGGCAGACCACTTTTCTATAGAAAACTTCAGGGCAGATCTCTTTTCTATAGAAAACTTCATGGCAGATCTCTTTTCTATAGAAAACGTCAGGTTAGACCACTTTTCTATAGAAAACTTCATGATAGATCACTTTTCTATAGAAAACTTCATGGCAGATCACTTTTCTATAGAAAATTTGATCGCAGATCACTTTTCTATAGAAAACTTCATGGCAGATCTCTTTTCTATAGAAAACTTCATGGCAGATCACTTTTCTATAGAAAACTTCATGACAGATAACTTTTCAATAGAAAACTTCATCGTAAATCAGTTTTCTATAGATAACTTCATAATACGATCACTTTTCTATATAAATCTTTATTGTAGATCAGTTTTCTATAGAAAACTTCATCGCAGATCATTTTTCTATAGAATACATCATCATCACAGATTACTTTTCTATATAGTTTTCTATAGAAAACTTTATCATAGATAATTTTTCTATATAAAAATTTATTGCAGATCAGTTTTCTATAAAATACTTCAGCGTAGATCACTTATCTACAAATGGAAAACGTTAAAAGCATTCAATATTCTATTAAAAGATTCATCACAGATCAGTTTTCTATAAAAAACTTCATTGCAGATAAATTTTCTATAGAAAATTTCGTAAAAGATCTTTTTTCTATAAAAATATTTATTGTAGATCACTTTTTTATGGAAAACTTTACTGTAGATCATTGAAGATCTATCGAAAACTTCATTGTAGATAATTTTTCTATACAAAACTTAATGGCAGATCAGTTTTCTATAGAAAACTTCATGGCAGATCACTTTTCTCTTGTAAACTTCATGGCAGATCACTTTTTAGTCGTTCATGGACTTTATAGGGTATTTCTGATTCTTTGTTACTTTGATACCATATTCCTTAAATAATTTAAACAAATTTTGCATTAAAACAACACAAAATTCTGTTATAATATTCAATTTATGTCAAAACATTTTTAGCAAAATCATGCAGCAGCCAATAAAACTGGCAAAAAACGCTCAATAATAAAAGGCAAGGCAACAATCACAAACGTACTTGGATTAAAAACTAAAATAAATTACAAATCATGGTGGTTATCAGCTGTTTTTCAAAGCAATTAAAGTTTAATATTTCGTGTACAGAAAATATTTTAATTAAGGAGATTCATAAAAAAAGCCAAGATCCTTTTTTTCCAAAATGCGGGTAATGAAAATAATAATTGCTAATTCTTTAAAATCTTTCCATTCCCATAAAAGGTTTAATTTTATTTTTTAAATACCATTTAACACCCACCCTCAACTGCATAAGACATACCACATCTTTTTATTTATAACTAAAACAACACAGACGGACAGACATAATACCAAATGTAATTCAAGTCACTGCAACATCATCAACCATACCATCATGATCTTCATCAATTCTATTTTATAGACATCTATAGATTATCAATGAATTGTATGGCTGTCTGTCCATTTATCTGTCTGTCCTTCTGTCTTGCTCTTGCTGTGTATTTTGCGGTATCAACATGCCTGTACTCATACTCCTCGCATACGTTCAATTATTTATTTATTATCTTTTGTTTAAAGCGTGTCTTCCTTATATAGTTTCAAGCAATGTATGAACATACGTCCTCCATCCTCTATGAACTCATATCACTTTTTTTTCCATTATTGTCAACAATATTGTGTCTGTCTGTTTAATAAAGGCTGCCTTGCCTGCCTTCTTGTTTGTCAGTGTGTCTCTCTGTCTAGATGCCTGTTTGCATCTGGTTTTAATTTTTAATATTTACTTTTAACATCTGGGTGTTGCAAGTATAACAAAAATTCATTTCAATTATTTATTTTTAAAATAATCCTACGGCTATAATTTACAAACTTTTGGTTTAAATTTGAATTTTGATTCTTTTTTTTTTTGCAATACAGAAAATACTTAAGTTTTCTATGCAAAACTGAATAAGAGTTTAATTCTCTTTCTTGCAAATCCATTTTCTTTAGTAAAACTTCATTGGAGATCAGTTTTCTTTATAAATCTGGCTGGCAGATCAGTTTTATAGAGAAAACTCTACTGCAGATCAGTTTACTACTGGAAACGTCATCGAAGATCTGTTTACTATAGAAAACTTTAAAGTAAATCAGCAAAAAACTTCATCGTAGATCTGTCTTCCATAGAAAATTTAACTTAAGATCAGTTTTGTATAGAGCGATTCATTGTTGATCAAGTTTCTTTAAAAATATTAATCGCAGATCAATTTTCTATAGAAAACTTCATGATGTATCAGTTTACTATAGAAAACTTTATCATAGATCACTATACTACAAAAAGTTTCTTTGTAGATCAGTTTTTTTCTATACAAAACTTCTTCGTAGATAATTTCTATATATAAAACTTCATTGCAGATCGGTTTCTTATAAAAATTTAAAACAATTTTCTACTTTAAAGCCTTCTTTCTGTGAAGTCTTCATCATTAGGGAACAGTTTTCTATAAAATACTTCAATACATATTAATCACAGATCAGTTTTCTATAGAAAACTTCATTGCAGATCAGTTTTCTATAGAAAACTTCATCGCAGATCAGTTTTCTATCGAAAACTTCTTGGCAGATCAGTTTTCTATAGAAAACTCCATGGCAGATCAGTTTTCTATAAAAAACTTCATGTCAGATCAATTTTCTATAGAAAACTCCATGGCAGATCAGTTTTCTATAGAAAGCTCCATGGCAGATCAGTTTTCTATAGAAAACTCCATGGCAGATCAGTTTTCTACAGAAAACTTCATGGCAGATCAGTTTTATATAGAAAACTTCAAGTCAGATCAGTTTTCTATAGAAAACTCCATGGCAGATCAGTTTTCTATATAAAACTTCATGGCAGATCAGTATTCTATATAAAACTTCATGGCAGATCAGTTTTCTATAGAAAACTTTTTGGCAGATCAGTTTTCTATATAAAACTTCATGGCAGATCAGTTTTCTATAGAAACATTTTTGGCAGATCAGTTTTCTATAGAAAACTTCATGGGTGATCAGTTTTCTATAGAAAAATCCATCTTTTTGTTTTAAAGAAGACTTCATAACATTAATAAAATCAATCGACAATATTTATTAAATTAATTAAACAAATGTTAATACCAGCTGTTGGCATTTTTTTCGAACTTCTTAAAAAAACTTCTTGGCAGATCAGTTTTCTATAGAAAATCCATGGCAGATCAGTTTTCTATATGAAACTCCATGGCAGATCAGTATTCTATGGAAAGCTCCATGGCAGATCAGTTTTCTATAGAAATCTTCATGGCAGATCAGTTTTCCATATAAAGCTGCATGGGTGATCAGTTTTCTATAGAAAAATCCATCTTTTTGTTTTAAAGAAGACTTCATAACATTAATAAAATCAATCGACAATATTTATTAAATTAATTAAACAAATGTTAATACCAGCTGTTGGCATTTTTTTCGAACTTCTTAAAAAAACCTCTCAAAAACCATTGTCGGCTTTGGTAATTCTATACTTTTTTATATGATTAATTTAAACAAAGTACAAAAAAAAAAAAAAACAATTCTGTCTAACAAACATTCCATTTTTCTTTTTTTTCTGTTCAATCATTTGTCAAATATACAAAAATCACAAACAAGATTTCAATTCAAATATTATTTTCGTTTTTTTCTACAATTTTTTTGTGTCCAATTTTTGTTGTTGTTGCTCTTGAATAGAGCCCTAATCGATCTTTTATTATTAGTTTATTTTAAGAACGACAGAAAGAGAGATGTTATCATGATCTCATAGATTTCAAAATGAAGACTGCTGCTGCATGATTTTGATAGTTTGATGAACTTATCCATTTTTCAACTTCAATCAAACAGCTTCTTTTATTTGCTTAAATATGTTCTGCTGTGTATCATCTCTATAATAGGTTGATGAAGAACATGATGAGGTAAAAATCACTTAAATGTTGTTGACATTAAAGGGATGTATGTGGTATGATTAATGAAATACAATGCCGATTTTAAATGTCTAGAATTACATTGTATTTAGAATGTTTGAAATGTTTTATATACAAAATTTGATGGGTCATTGATTTGTTTAAATAAATCATTTTAATGATTAATTCATGGTTTTGTTTAGAATGTAATATGATCATAATCTTTTTTGTTATTAAAATAGTTTAATTAGTTTCTTATTAGAAATAGTTTTAAATTTAGCCTATGGAGATATTAATGATAATTGACCTTGAACATTGTAAAACTTTTTTTAAGAAAACTTTTTTGAGTTTCTCTAAGAAGGGCAATGATCTTAGAAGTTTTATTATTTGTCTAACTAACTAACTAACTAACTAACTAAAAACTAACTAACTAACTAACTGAAAAGATAACAAGAAAAACTAACTAACTAACTAACGAAAGAACAAACTAAAAAAGAACGTAACTAACGAACAACAGAAAAAAGAAACTAACTACTAAGAAACGACAACTACGAAAATAGAACTAACTAACTATAACTAACTAACTAACGAACAAAAAAAAAACGAACTAACAAGAAAAGAAAGAAAACAACTAAAGAAAGAAAGACTAACTAAAAAACAACTACAACTAACACAGAAAGAAAAAAAAAACTAACTAACTAAAGAACAAAGTAAAGAAACAAAAAAACAACTAACGAACTACTAAACTAACGAACTAAAAAACAACTACTAACTGATAACTAGAACTAACTAACTAACTAATAACTAACTACTAAACTAACTAACTAACTAACTAACTAACTAACTAACTAACTAACTAACTAACTAACTAACTAACTAACTAACTAACTAACTAACTAACTAACTAACTAACTAACTAACTACTAACTAACTAACTAACTAACTAACTAACTAACTAACTAACTAACTAACTAACTAACTAACTAACTAACTAACTAACTACTAACTAACTAACTAACTACTAACTAACTAACTAACTAACTAACTAACTAACTAACTAACTAACTAACTAACTAACTAACTAACTAACTAACTAACTAACTAACTAACTAACTAACTACTAACTAACTAACTAACTAACTAACTAACTAACTACCTAACTAACTAACTAACTAACTAACTAACTAACTAACTAACTAACTAACTAACTAACTAACTAACTAACTAACTAACTAACTAACTAACTAACTAACTAACTAACTAACTAACTAACTAACTAACTAACTAACTAACTAACTAACTAACTAACTAACTAGCTAGCTAACTAACTAACTAACTAACTATCTATCTATCTATCTATCTATCTATCTATCTATCTATTTGTCTATCTATCTATCTATCTATCTATCTATCTATCTATCTATCTATCTATCTATCTATCTATCTATCTATCTATCTATCTATCTATCTATCTATCTATCTATCTATCTATCTATCTATCTATCTATCTATCTATCTATCTATCTATCTATCTATCTATCTATCTATCTATCTATCTATCTATCTATCTATCTATCTATCTATCTATCTATCTATCTATCTATCTAAATAACTTCAGCGCAGATCACTTTTCTAGAGAAAACTTAATCGTAGATAAGTTCTCTATAGAAACTTCATTTAATTTCAGTTCCGCACATTTTTTTTTTCTAAAATAGCATAGATCAGTTTCAGTGCAGATTATCTTTTTGGTAAGCTTTTTAGCAGATCAGTTTTCCATAGAAATCTTCAGGACAGATCAGTTTTTTATAGAAAACTTAATTACAGAGTTTTTTGTTTAACAATCGCTGATCAGTGTTTTATAGAAAATATTTTATATAGAAATACTTTCTCCATTTTTCAATGTAGTCCTTAAAAACAAAAATATTTACTATTATTTTATTAAAATATTAAAATTTTCCAAAACTCTAAACAGTCGTAACTAATTGATTTCTCCAATTAAATCTCAAATATTTTCACACTCCCGCTATAAAAACTTTGACAAACATCAAATCATCGGTGTGAACTCGTGCCTCTCAATAGTTTTACAAATATCACAACACAAATGATTAGAATGATGATGATGATGCAAGCTAACAATGACCTTTTAATTTACACTAAATATTTAATGATGATTTTCTGAGAAAATTTCAAATAATTTATGAAAATATAAAATTAACATGAACTACAAGATATAGATCTTGACAAAAATTTGTTAACAATTGAAAAACAAACGATAAAACATTAAAAAATGTTTAAACAAGCGGTTGCAAGTTAGTTGCATTTTAATGATTTAAGAAGAAAGAAAATGTTTTATTAAAGTTTTATAGCTTTTTTAACAAGAAAAATTGATATTTGGTTTAAAAATAAATTTTAAACTATAATTTACATTTTGGTTATTTTCTATTTTAAATGACAGACGGACAGACAGACATAAACTGGGTTGATTGACCACTAGTCTAAGATCATGATGATCATTCATAGATAAAGAAATAATAAAGGTTTTATTTTAAATTCTATGTATATGACTATAAAGTAAGAAAAACCAATTATGTTTTCGAAAAAAAAAATCTACCAACCTACGTAAAGCTAGTGTAGCTAGCTCACTGTTTCTTTTTTGAAAAAAATAAAGTTTCATTTCAATTCAGACAAAAGAAAATTTTTATTTTTTTTAACAGAACTTCTACTAGACTACACTCCAGCAACAACAAACCCAAATATAAAAATAAGTAGAAAAATATAAAGTTAAATGATTAATGATGCGTTTTGTTATGATTCCTTAACGTGGGAAATCTACCTTGACTTTCGAAAATTCAAAAAAAAAAAAAAAAAAATTATATAAAATCTGAAAAAAATTGGAAAAAATTATGTTTAAACGAAACTAAAACGCACAATCGAAAGACAAATTTGTGTCTTTTACTAAAACGTAAGAAACCCAGCGAAATATTCAGTGAAACCACTTTAACACTTTTTTAATGGAAAATACTTTTCTATAGTAAACATTATGGCAGATCAGTTTTTTATAGAAAGCTTCATGGCAGATCACTTTTCTATGGAAAACATCATGGCAGATCACTTTTCTATAGAAAACATAATGGCAGATCACTTTTCTATAGAAAACATCATGGCAGATCACTTTTCTATAGAAAACAACATGGCAGATCACTTTTCTATAGAAAACATCATGGCAGATCACTTTTCTGCAGAAAACATCATGGCAGATTACTTTTCTATAGAAAACAACATGGCAGATCACTTTTCTATACAAAACATCATGGCAGATCACTTTTCTGCAGAAAACATCATGGCAGATCACTTTTCTGTAGAAAACATGATGGCAGATCACTTCTCTATAGAAAACATCATAGCAGATCAGTTTTCTGTAGAAAACATCATGGCAGATCACTTTTCTATAGAAAACATCAAGGCAGATCACTTTTCTATAGAAAACTTCAAGGCAGATCACTTTTCTATAGAAAACATCATGGCAGATCACTTTTCTGTAGAAAACATCATAGCAGATCACTTTTCTGTAGAAAACATCATGGCAGATCACCTTTCTATAGAAAACTTCAAGGCAGATCACTTTTTTATAGAAAACATCATTGCAGATCACTTTTCTATAGAAAACTTCATGGCAGATCACTTTTCTATAGAAAACTTCATGGCAGATCACTTTTCTATAGAAAACGTCATGGCAGATCAGTTTTCTATAGAAAACATCATGGCAGATCACTTTTCTATAAAAAACATCATGGCAGATCTATTTTCTGTAGAACAACTTTATCGCAGATCAGTGATCTGTAGAAAACTTCTTCGCAGGTTATGTTTCTATAGAAGTTTCAAAAGCAGATCAGTTTTCTAAGAAAAATTTTAAAGTTTTCTTTAGAAAATTTCATTGCAGATCAGTTTTCAATAGAAAATTTGATCACAACTTATGTTTCTATAGAAAACTTCATCGCAGATCAGTATTCAGTAGAAAAATTTATTGCAGATCTGTTTTGTATTGAAATCTTCAGTACAGAATCGTTTTCTATAGAAAAACTTTATCGTAGATCAGTGATCTGTAGAAAACTTAATCGCAGAACAAGTTTCTATAGAAGAACTTTATCGTAGATCAGTGATCTGTAGAAAACTTTATCGCAGATCATGTTTGTATAGAAAATTTCAAAGCAGTTAAGTTTTCTATAGAAAATTTAAAATCCATCCGTTTTTTTGCATAAAACTACAACGCAAATCCTTTAATGGAGGTCCCCAAAAGAAGCATTCACATTTTTCTTGCCTTGTCTGTCCCTTCAACATTTCGCTGGGTTATATTTAAACATATTCCTACACCGGCCAACGTATGTAACGATACACTTCAAATGTCTTAAGAAAAAACTGTGTAGACAAACAATTTTTCGTTAAATATAAATCGAGTAGTAGTGTATTAAACACAAAAAAATAAAACAACTAAAAAAAAGCAGAAGCCAACGTAGAAGTCGAGATGTTGAAGAACCTTTAAGAAGAAAAACAAAAACCAACTACATGGCTTAAAAGGTGCGGTTCTTGTTTGAGAAAACAAAACAAACTAAACCAAATAAACTAACAAAAAAAAAAAAAAAAAAACACAGTAGAAGCCAAGATTTTAAACATTCGTCTTTTTACAGACGATTGAACTCACAAGACCTGACTGGTCTGACGGACTTGGTATCGGTTTATTTGTTGGTTGGCTGACTGCCTGCTGTTGCTTTTTGAATGCTACAGAAAAGGTACTCCTAGTTCTTTGGTTTTTTATAGAATTTTTTCTTCTTCAATAATTTGAATGATTATAACTTGAAATTACCAACTGCTGTCAATCCATAGTGAACATGTAAATCGATAAAGTTATAAAACTTTAGGGACTTTAATCGCAAAAATATACATAGATATTTTGAGCTTAACTAAAATATTAAATTATTGACAGCTACCGATTTTAATGTCCAATTCAAAATCAGTCCCCAGTTCGCAACTAATATTAGGATCTTGAGGTCAATAAAGTTTCATAATAACCACGCAAGTCTATATAACTACTATACCCACCAACTGACACTTAACAGCTCCTTTTTATAGTTTTCATGATATTTTTAGATCATATTCTCCAGTGTTGCCAAATCATGTTCTAAAATGCTCCTAGACTAGACTAGAAATGACTAGACTAGACTATAGACTAGACTATAGACTAGACTAGACTATAGACTAGACTAGACTATAGACTAGACTAGACTATAGACTAGACTAGACTATAGACTATAGACTAGACTAGACTATAGACTAGACTAGACTATAGACTATAGACTAGACTAGACTAGACTATAGACTAGACTAGACTATAGACTAGACTAGACTAGACTATAGACTAGACTATAGACTAGACTATAGACTAGACTATAGACTAGACTATAGACTAGACTATAGACTAGACTATAGACTAGACTATAGACTAGACTATAGACTAGACTATAGACTAGACTATAGACTAGACTATAGACTAGACTATAGACTAGACTATAGACTAGACTATAGACTAGACTATAGACTAGACTATAGACTAGACTATAGACTAGACTATAGACTAGACTATAGACTAGACTATAGACTAGACTATAGACTAGACTATAGACTAGACTATAGACTATAGACTAGACTATAGACTAGACTATAGACTAGACTATAGACTACTATAGACTAGACTATAGACTAGACTATAGACTAGACTAGAGACTAGACTAGAGACTAGACTATAGACTAGACTATAGACTAGACTATAGACTAGACTATAGACTAGACTATAGACTAGACTATAGACTAGACTATAGACTAGACTATAGACTAGACTATAGACTAGACTATAGACTAGACTATAGACTAGACTATAGACTAGACTATAGACTAGACTATAGACTAGACTATAGACTAGACTATAGACTAGACTATAGACTAGACTATAGACTAGACTATAGACTAGACTATAGACTAGACTATAGACTAGACTATAGACTAGACTATAGACTAGACTATAGACTAGACTATAGACTAGACTATAGACTAGACTATAGACTAGACTATAGACTAGACTATAGACTAGACTATAGACTAGACTATAGACTAGACTATAGACTAGACTATAGACTAGACTATAGACTAGACTATAGACTAGACTATAGACTAGACTATAGCTAGACTATAGACTAGACTATAGACTAGACTATAGACTAGACTATAGACTAGACTATAGACTAGACTATAGACTAGACTATAGACTAGACTATAGACTAGACTATAGACTAGACTATAGACTAGACTATAGACTAGACTATAGACTAGACTATAGACTAGACTATAGACTAGACTATAGACTAGACTATAGACTAGACTATAGACTAGACTATAGACTAGACTATAGACTAGACTATAGACTAGACTATAGACTAGACTATAGACTAGACTATAGACTAGACTATAGACTAGACTATAGACTAGACTATAGACTAGACTATAGACTAGACTATAGACTAGACTATAGACTAGACTATAGACTAGACTATAGACTAGACTATAGACTAGACTATAGACTAGACTATAGACTAGACTATAGACTAGACTATAGACTAGACTATAGACTAGACTATAGACTAGACTATAGACTAGACTATAGGTAGACTATAGACTAGACTATAGACTAGACTATAGACTAGACTATAGACTAGACTATAGACTAGACGATAGACTAGACTATAGACTAGACTATAGACTAGACTATAGACTAGACTATAGACTAGACTATAGACTAGACTATAGACTAGACTATAGACTAGACTATAGACTAGACTATAGACTAGACTATAGACTAGACTATAGACTAGACTAGACTAGACTAGACTATAGACTAGACTATAGACTAGACTATAGACTAGACTATAGACTAGACTATAGACTAGACTATAGACTAGACTATAGACTAGACTATAGACTAGACTATAGACTAGACTATAGACTAGACTATACTAGACATAGACTAGACTATAGACTAGACTATAGACTAGACTTAGACTAGACTATAGACTAGACTATAGACTAGACTATAGACTAGACTATAGACTAGACTATAGACTAGACTATAGACTAGACTATAGCTAGACTATAGACTAGACTATAGACTAGACTATAGACTAGACTATAGACTAGACTATAGACTAGACTATAGACTAGACTATAGACTAGACTATAGACTAGACTATAGACTAGACTATAGACTAGACTATAGACTAGACTATAGACTAGACTATAGACTAGACTATAGACTAGACTATAGACTAGACTATAGACAGACTATAGACTAGACTATAGACTAGACTATAGACTAGACTATAGACTAGACTATAGACTAGACTATAGACTAGACTATAGACTAGACTATAGACTAGACTATAGACTAGACTATAGACTAGACTATAGACTAGACTATAGACTAGACTATAGACTAGACTATAGACTAGACTATAGACTAGACTATAGACTAGACTATAGACTAGACTATAGACTAGACTATAGACTAGACTATAGACTAGACTATAGACTAGACTATAGACTAGACTATAGACTAGACTATAGACTAGACTATAGACTAGACTATAGACTAGACTATAGACTAGACTATAGACTAGACTATAGACTAGACTATAGACTAGACTATAGACTAGACTATAGACTAGACTATAGACTAGACTATAGACTAGACTATAGACTAGACTATAGACTAGACTATAGACTAGACTATAGACGACTATAGACTAGACTATAGACTAGACTATAGACTAGACTATAGACTAGACTATAGACTAGACTATAGACTAGACTATAGACTAGACTAGACTATAGACTAGACTAGACTATAGACTAGACTATAGACTAGACAATAGACTAGACTATAGACTAGACTATAGACTAGATTATAGACTAGACTATAGACTAGACTATGGACTAGACTATAGACTAGACTATAGACTAGACTATAGACTAGACTATAGACTAGACTATAGACTAGACTATAGACT
This sequence comes from Lucilia sericata, assembly GCF_015586225.1. Taxonomy (NCBI): domain Eukaryota; kingdom Metazoa; phylum Arthropoda; class Insecta; order Diptera; family Calliphoridae; genus Lucilia; species Lucilia sericata. The sequence continues at coordinate 54,935 of NW_023994483.1, forward strand.
AGACTATAGACTAGACTATAGACTAGACTATAGACTAGACTATAGACTACACTATAGACTAGACTATAGACTAGACTATAGACTACACTATAGACTAGACTATAGACTAGACTAGACTATAGACTAGACTAGACTATAGACTAGACTATAGACTAGACAATAGACTAGACTATAGACTAGACTATAGACTAGATTATAGACTAGACTATAGACTAGACTATAGACTAGACTAGACTATAGACTAGACTAGACTATAGACTAGACTATAGACTAGACAATAGACTAGACTATAGACTAGACTATAGACTAGACTATAGACTACACTATAGACTAGACTATAGACTAGACTAGACTATAGACTAGACTAGACTATAGACTAGACTATAGACTAGACAATAGACTAGACTATAGACTAGACTATAGACTAGACTATAGACTAGACTATAGACTAGACTAGACTATAGACTAGACTAGACTATAGACTAGACTAGACTATAGACTAGACTATAGACTAGACATAGACTAGACTATAGACTAGACTATAGACTAGATTAGACTAGACTATAGACTAGACTATAGACTAGACTATAGACTAGACTATAGACTAGACTATAGACTAGACTATAGACTAGACTATAGACTAGACTATAGACTAGATAGACTATAGACTAGACTATAGACTAGACTATAGACTAGACTATAGACTAGACTATAGACTGACTATAGACTAGACTATAGACTATACTATAGACTAGACTATAGACTAGCCTATATACTAGACTATAGACTAGCTAAGACTAGACTATAGACTAGAACTATAGACTAGACTATAGACTAGACTATAGACTATCCTATAGACTAGACTATAGACTGACTATGACTAGACTATAGACTAGACTATGACTGAACTATAGACTTACTATAGACTAACTATATACTGGATATAAGACGTAGACTTAGACTAGACTATAGCTATACTATATACAATACTAAGATTAGACTATATACTAGACTATAGACTATACTATAGACTAGCACTATATACTAGACTATAGACTAGACTATATACTTGAACCTATACACTAGACTATAAAACTGGACCTGAGCTACACTAAAAACTATAACTATAAAGCCTCCAATTACCCGCTGAAACACATTTTTTCGGTTGTCAGAAAACTTAAGATTTTATAAGAAAAACCTTCAAATTGGGCATCAATGATCATCTCATTAACTCAATTATAAACAGTGTATGTTGCAAATACTTTGTAGCTGCTGCTGTCAACCATCATCATTACTATCAATGCAACGAATTTGTTCAAATTGTTTACATTTCATTAGCAACATATTGCATCAATTTCATTTATAAGGTTGCAACAAAAAACTAAATATTCAGGCGAGGATTGTGTGTGTGTGTGTGTGAGTTTGTTTAGGACATGAACCCACATTATTTCAAATAAAATAAATTGCCAACATTTTACTCAAGACATCCTTAAAAATTATTTCAACATTTTAGTTTTTTTTGTTTTTCATGCTCAAACTCATATACACAGAGATACAAACACAGACAATAAAATTTTGAACAACTGTAATTGTAAGAATATTGTATTACAGTGCAACATTGCGTGGCAAGTACAAACAAAAAAAGGAGGAGATGAAAAAAAAACTATATAAAATAAAATAATGTATTGACATTTCCCAACTAACTTCGAGGAGGGCATTTACAAGCTGTTTAATGTTCACATCTTTGCCTCAAATTGTTACTTGATGGTGGCAACTAATAGTTTTTTGTTATTGCAACAGACACTTTGAATTGTTTTATTTTTTGTTGAGTGCAATGTTTTGTTTTTCTGTTGCGGAAATTTTTTAACAATTTCCTAATGACTCCTATTTGTTTGGAGTTGATGCTGCTGGTTGCTGTTTGGCGTTTTTTTTTTCTTTTCATATGTTTTATTAAAGGTGACCATGGTCAGATGATATTGGTTGTGTGCACTCGCATGTGCAATTTGAGATGAATTGCAATTGTTGTTTGCAATCAGCCAAACAGCCAATGAGCCAGTCAACAGTCACGCAGTTAGAGCTTAAAGCTTCCTTAACATCATCCGATAATACCAAAAGAAATTGTTTAACATTAAGAAATATTTTGTCTTTCTTAATAGTGTTTTTATACTTTACAAAATACTATTGTATAGTGTGTTTGTATTGAAGTTTTGAAGGCATCAAAATATTGGTCCGTCAGTCTACTAATCAAAGGAGACGTATTTTCTGAACTAAAACTGATCTTTAATGATGTTTTCTATAGAAAAAGTCTCATCCGCCATTAAGCTTTCTACAGGAAACTGTCGGCCAATGGTTCTTTAGCAAAGTTATCTGTGGAGAAACTGATCAGCGATGAATTTTTCCATAAAAAACTGATCTGCAATAAAGTATTCTAAAGCAAACTGATCTACGTTGAAGTTTTATATGGAAACTCGATCTTCATGTTTAATACTGTTCTGTGAAGAAGTGTGTAAAACTGATCTACAATGAAGTTTTCTTTAGAAGACTGATCTGCCATGGAGTTTTTTTATAGAAAACTGATCTGCCAAGAAGCTTTCTATAGAAAACTGATCTGCCATGTAGTCTTTTATTGAAAACTGATCTGCCATGAAGTTTTCTATAGAAAACTGATCATCGATTAATATTTTTTAAAGAAAACTATTATGTGATAAGTATTTTATAGTTAACTGATCTGTGACATAGTTTCCTAAAGAAAACTGATCCTCAATGAAGTTTTTTTTATAGAAAACTGATCTGCGATGAAAATCTGAAAAAGAGTTCAAGTTTAAAACTGATCTTGAATAGTTTTCTGAAGAGAACTGACCTTCTTTCTGTATGGTTTTCTATAGAAAAAATGTCTATAAAAAATTGATCTGCGAAGTTTTCTAAAGGGAACAGATCAGTCAATAAAGTTTTCTAAATCTGTGATGAAGTTTTCTACAGATTACTGATCTGTTATGAGTGTTTCTAAAGAAAACTGATCTGGTATGAGTATTTGTATAGAAAACTAATCTGCAGTGTAGTTTTCTAAAAGATAAAATTATCTGTTCTGAAAACTGATCAAATTTTCTATAGAAAATTGATCTGCAGTAATGATGACTGATCTACGATATTTTTTTCTAAAACTGATCTGTTATACAGTTTTATATAGAAAACTAATATGTGATGACATTATATAGAAAACTGATCTTCAATGAAGTTTTCATGTTTAAAACTGATCTGTGATGATGTTTATTTTAAAGAAAACTTATCTGTCATGAAGTTTTCAATTGAAAACTGATCTGCGTTAAAGTTTTCTAAAGAAAAAATTGATCTGTAGTGAAGTTTTCAGAACATAACTGATCTGCGAGAATGTTTTCTAAATAAAACTGATCTGTTATACAGTTTTATATAGAAAACTAATATGTGATGACATTCTATGTAGAAAACTTATCTTCAATGAAGTTTTCCGGTTTAAAACTGATCTGTCATGACCTTTTATATTGAAAACTGATCTGAGTTGAAGCTTTCTAAAGAAAACTGATCTTCTATAAAGTTTTGTAGAGAAAATTGATCTGTAGTGAAGTTTTCAGAAGATAACTGATCTGCGACAATGTTTTCTAAATAAAACTGATCTGTAATACAGTTTTATGTAGAAAATTGATCTTTAGTGAAGTTTTCATGTTTAAAACTGATCTGCGATGAAGTTTCCTTTTGAAAACTAGCCTGCGTTGAAGCTTTCTAAAGAAAACTGATCTGCTATAAAGTTTTCTCTAGAAAACTGAAGATCTGCGTGGAAGTTTTCTAAATAAAACTGATCTGCTTTACAGTTTTATATGGAAAACTAATCTGCAAAGAAATTTTAATTTTTAAAACTGATCTGCGATGATGTCTTCTATAGAAAACTGATCTCTCATGAAGCTTTTTATAAAAAACTGATCTGCCTTGAAGCTTTCTAAAGAACACTGATCTGCATTGAAATTTTTAGTAAATTTTTTTTAGTAAATTTTAATTTCACATCTAATATTGATCCCACAATATTTCAGAACTCTTCTATTTTACACCGCTCCACTGTTGTCATTTAAGTCTTTACAATTTTTGAAAAAAAAATTTTCCTAAACATTAGTTGTAATTTACTCCTTTTTTATGGTTTGTTGTTGTAACCGTAATTTTTTATATTTTCTTTGTAATTATTTTTCAGTTTTTTTTTTCGCCATTTGGCCTGAAAACTTCCTGATTGTTGCTTTTAGCAAAGACGAATACATTCTATTGATGATTAAGAAATCGCCAGAAAAATCATAAAAATATACGATTTTTCATTTGCTATTTTAATTATATACAGATTTTTTATTTCGTATATATTTTTTTTAATAAAAAAAAAAAAAACATTTGTTGTTATTGTAGTTTTTCCCCATTTGTTGCCATTTACTATTTTGTCAGTTCTTTTTGTGTGGAGTTGAGCCGGTCGCATCTCTGTGTCTGTGTCTTTAGGCTTTTAGTAATTTGTAATTTTTCATTGATCTTATTTCGTTGTTGTTGTTGCTGCTGCTGTTGTGCGTTGTGGCTGCTGTTGTTGTGGGATTTAATGCTTAATATCGATTACAATACTTTTTTTTGTAATAATTGTGGTATTGTTTTTTTAATAAAGAATATAGCCGCTTTTATAGAAGAGCTATTATTACTTATTTTTATTCATTTATATTCGTTAAATATTTTATCGTTATGTTGAAACTTTTAATTAAATTATTAATTTTTTTCTTTATTCTTATCTTTACAGGTATGTATGGAAATCATTAATTTTGAATTGTATATTCTGGGTAAGATTTATATAAAGTGTTGTTTATGAATTGACAACGTAGTTCTAGATTGATAGAGAAATATTGTGAACAAAAAGTGTCTTACATAGTTATATGCACCGATATTCGTTAGTTATAAAAGACTCGAAGTTTTGCATTATAGGTAAAAAATCCGATCAATTAAGTGGACCCGATATTTTGTGAGATTGATCTGCGAAGGAGTTTTCTAATGAAAACTGATCTGTGAAGTGGTTT